>NW_017307741.1:291268-329016 GCF_000935625.1 Nanorana parkeri
GGGGGATTGGAATGGGGGGGAGTGTATTATGTGTGCGGGGGCGATTGGAATGGGGAGTCTCCTATATTTCAGGTGCGATTGGGGATTCCTGTGTCACAAACCTGTGTTTTCCTGCAGGAATCCCTAATCTGGCATTTACATGCAACAACTGTCACCCATTCAAGTTAATGATCATGGGACAGCTGCTGCATGTACACACCTGCATACCGCATGTAATCATGTGCATACATTAAAACATTTGTCCAGTGGCCCCCGACTAAATTGAGTTTGAGACCCCTGTTCTAAGTCATCAAACTGGAGAAATTATTCAGCAAGTATAGTCAGAACCCCTGATCTGCACGTAAGCACATGGTCAGTAACAAAAATAAGCAATGAATTCGGAGAATAAGCATGACAGCCAAAATACTAACATATTTAGATAGTCAGCCTCCAGAACTTTTTCATGAACATATACTTTAAATGCAGGTAGATTTAAATATTTTCCAGAGTATAAGAGAATAAAACACTAAAAATGTTGCTCTTTTTCTAGAATAGCGTGATTTTGAATAACACCCAATCATGTCTGGCAGATGCAAAGTTTCTAGGAAAACTGAAAGTGGGCATAAGACTATGGAAATGGTCATAGTAGGATGTCTACTTTCCTGAATATCTATTGCTGTTTTTTGGTGGTGGCGCATAGCTGTGGGAGAATTGTGTTCACACAAAATATGATAGTCGTGTAAATCCTGATGTCTCTGCATTTCTGGACCAGCACCATAGTCCTGGAAACGGATGCTGATCCTGGATGTTAATTGGAAAACCTGTGTTGGCCTACTGGGAAGTAAGATAAAGCCATTGTAAAGAAGAGTATCATGATCTCTTCGAAAGGTAAATACTAAAATCAAGAAAAACCTTTCTGATACTAGGTCTGCTTTGAGATACCTTTCAGAATTTGATCCGACGTGACAATTCTTGGGCCTGAGTGGCCTATTGCTGTGCCCAGTATGCTATGATAGGCTATCAGTAGGGATTGTCACTCTGCCCTAAATAGGTAGGTAACAGTGTCTCTTTAAAACCACTATTTCACAATCACAAAATGTGTCAAAAATATAGATTTAAAGATGAAGTTATGCTTTAAATAAAGCTTTAATACATCCACTAAAACTTGTACGTCCTTAAAGCAGAACTAAAGTCCAAAGTACTTGCCTCCCCCTCAGAGGCGGCTCTTTAATTAGGCAAATTAGGCGGTCGCCTTAGGCCTCGCACTCCCGAGGGCCTCGCAGCCGCCTAATTTGCCCTACCGGCACATTACCTTGCAGCCAGGTAACGTTATGAGCTCCTAGCCCTGTCGCTGTCAAACTGCTACCCTGGTGAGGCCCCCTCAAAGCCCTGGTGAGAACCCGCAGAGCCCTGGTTTAACCAGGACCCTAAGGTGGGACCCATAGAGCCACGTTGAAACCCTACGGAGCCCTGGTGCTGGTGAGACCCTACAGAGCCCAGGTTTAACAAGGGCAATGTGAGATCTCACCAGGGCTCTGAGGGGTCTAACCAGGCTGGCGAGACCCCCACATAGCCCTGGTGAGACCCTACAGAGCCCTGGTGTTGGTGAGACCCTACAGAGCCCTGGTTTAGCCAGGGCTCTGTGGGGGTCCCATCAGGGCTCCTTGGGGTCTCACCAGGGCTCTGTGGGGTCTCACCATGCTGGTGAGACCCCTCAGAGCCCCGGTTTAACCAAGGATCTGTGGGGTCTCACTAGGGCTGTGAGGGTTATAATCAGGCTGGTGAGACCCTACAGAGCCCTGGGTTGTTCAAGGCTCTGTGTGGTCTCACCAGCACTCTGTGGAGGTGTCTCCAGCCTGGTTAAACCCCACAGAGCCCTGGTGAGACCCCACAGGCCTGAGTGGGGCCTCATGATTAGGTTTCGCCTAAGGCCTCGCAAACTCTAGAGCCGCCTCTGCTCCCCCTCCAGTGATACAACATCTATGACAGGGCTCAAAATTTCAAGTCCTAAGCTACTAGCCAGGCCTTAAAAGTTACTCGCTACCAGTTGCCCCACCTAACCCCTACCCTGCCCCGGCCTTAACTCCGCCAGGTCAGCGGTGTGACGCAGAGTACAAAGATCAGTAACAACGCACAGTACAGAAGTCAGTGGTGCAATGCAGAATACAGAGGCTGGCTGTGTGACGCGCAGTGCAGAGGTCAGCAATGTGACGCGCAGTGCAGAGGTCAGCAATGTGACGCGCAGTGCAGAGGTCAGCAATGTGACGCGCAGTGCAGAGGTCAGCAATGTGACGCGGAGTACAGAGGTCAGCAATGTGACGCACAGTACAGAGGTCAGTACACAGTACAGAGGTCAGCGATCAGAATGTAACGCAGTGCAGAGGTCACAAAGAAAGTACAGGGACTTGCAGTTGCTTTGACCTCTTCTTCTCCTGGTGATGGTGAGGGAGCAGCAAGGTTTCCTACACGTCCAGTGTAGGAAATACACTCTCCTGCGCAGCAGAAGCCGGCCAACTGCAGTTCGGCAGTCTTCCTCTCCCACCAATGGCAGCTGAGGTGGGCGGAGGAAACTGCTGTGGCCGCCAAGGAGCCCAATCGAAGCGGGCACAGACGATGGCAGTCAAGCTTCTTGTTCTCTTCTCCCCGCCACCGGAGTCTTAAAAAGGCCCCCCTCTCAGTCCACATCTTTCGGACGTTATTAATCTGAGTGGCCCCACTCAGTATGCCCCTCGCTTGCGGCCATATCGAGTGGGGCACTGAGATTAATAACGTGCTGGATTAGTCTGACCCAGGGGCGGACTAGGCCCGAGGCAGGGTGGCAATTGCCCCCCAAGCCTCTCTGATACCTTTGCAAACGCCCCCCTCCGCCGCCATAAGCATTTAATCTCTCCCCTCTAGGCCGCTCTGCTGCTGCAGCGGCCAAGAGGGGAGAGATTAAGTGCTCGTGGCGGCGGGGGGCGTTTGCAAAGGTATTGAGAGGCCCAGGGGGCCGCAAGCGAGGGGCATACTGAGTGGGGCAACTCAGATTAATAACGTTCAAAAGATGTGGACTGGGAGGGGGGCTCTTTAATACTGTTCTGATCACACCGCTGATGGATCCCTCTCTCTCCTCCCGACCGCTGCAGCTTCAGCTCCACGAGGTGGGCACTCAGAGAGGTGGCTTTGATCACACCTGTCAGCGTTCTGTCTCTCTCCTCCTGGCCGCTGCAGCTTCAGAGCGGCTGGGAGGAGAGAGAGGGAGCGATAACATGTGTGATCAGAGCTGCCTACGAGTGCCCGCTTCGTGGAGCTGAAGTGGCCGGGAGGAAGGGAGGAGAGAGAGGGATCGCAGAGAGCTAGTGCCGGCTCTTTATGGGACACTACCGCTGCGGTGATCGTTCGCTTCTGTTCTCGGCCGCTCTGTAGCTGCAGCAGCTGAGAAAGAGAAGAGAGAACAGAAGCGAACGATCACCGCGGCGGTAGCGTCCCATCCCTGGTCCCGCCGGTGGCGCACCCCATCTCTAACATTCCAATCACCCCGCCGCATTTTTCACTCGCCAATTGCGAGGGGGCGAGTGGAAATTTTGAGGCCTGATCTATGAGCTTTCTTGCTACCACGGACAATTTTGCCCACTCTTCTACTTCTGCAGTCATTTGCCAGTCTGCAATGTTGCAGCTTCCACACATGCATACAAACTTGCAAAAAGACAAAACTATTTTTTTTTTTTACAAAATGTGTATTTTCATGGAAACTCCATGCCAATGTGATACAATAAAGAGGAGAAAAAATACAAACCGGATATAATACAAATGTAGCAATAACTTATTTTTAAACCATGCACAACATGCAGTAAAAAATACACTAGCGATACACAAGCTTTTATCAGTTTCCAAACATAAACAACAATGGAGGAAACTGGAAGAATTCTGTCTGCCATCAGCGTATTTAAGACCTTTAAACTTGTGGCATTTGTAGTAACCTCCATTTCTGTCTCTTATGAAGTTGTATTGTACTCAAAAAAGGTGATGCACAGACTATTAGGAATCGTTCCAGCTTTGCTCAACAATAGCAGACACTCTTTTTTCATATTCGCGTTTGTTTTCCTGATAAAGTTGTGCGGCTTGACTGTTCGCAGGGCTATTAGGATTTGGTTCATCGAGAAGAGACTGGAGGGGGAAAAAAAAAAAAATATGAGAAAGTTATAAAAACAAGAGGACCAATAAGTGTGATAAATGCAAACAACCAAAAAAGAAACCCTTTTGATCCTGCCAGAAATCCAGTGACCTTGATAACTTCCTGACGTGAGAAATACTGTGAGCTTATAACTTCCTATAGTGAGCTGACCACACAGTGTCTAAGCTATACTTACAACCAATGTCTTATAAGCTCTGTCTAGGTTACCTCTGAACTACAGAACATTTCCCGCTATGGTATGGAGAGGAGGAAAGGAAAAAGGTGTTTTGTAGTCCAAACCAGGAGAGCAGCCTTGGGTGACAACACTGCTCCTCTACAGATACAGTAAAGTAAGCGAGCATTGTCACCCTAGGACAGGAAGTGCAATACTGAAAAATAAAGAGAAAAAAAACGTGTAAAAAGGGAAAACAAATGCAGCCAACTGGAAAGCTGCAATATAACAGGACTTTTGTCTTGCCTGCAAAATCCATTTCTTAAGCTGGTCATACATGGTTATATTTTTTCCCAATCAGCCTGCGGGTTGAATGGAAAAAATAGAACAGATTCCTCCATCCATGCTAAACGGCATAGATAGATGAATCTCCTGCTGTGTCATTTGTATGCTGACAAGCAGCAAGTATGCCACTGTCAGAATGCACGAACAGTGATGGTAGCTGATTGACTTGCCTGAAGATTTTTCCATCTGGCTCCTTTGATTTTCTGATCCAAGAATGCCAGCCGAAAGGATGCCCACAGAGGCACCCACTTTGCGAATTTCAACTAGTTCATCAAGAATCACAAATCACAGGGAGTTAAATCATTTAATCATCGGGTTATGCCACTACTTTCAGGGGATTGGACACTGGAAAATCAATCAAAGCAGCAGGGCCGCCCTGCATAATCCGTTCCACTCCCAGCCGGTCTTAGTTTTGTAGCATGCAGTACAGAGTGGATGCTCCCAAATTCTGTGATGTACTCCAAGAAACAGATTTAACAGGTAAAACAAAAATCCTGTTTTCCTGATCATACATCACAGGACAAAAGAGAATTCAATCTTTACATCTCCAACACAACAACTGCTAACAGGCCTAAAAAGAAACAGATCAACCCCTGCCCCCCAAAAGAAGAGTAGAAACATAACTGTGCCACAGAGTCAAGGGCCGTATGAAGGGCCTTACGGCCAAAACTGGAATCCGCAGAGGCCTGTGTGTCCACCTGGTAGAACTTGTAAAAGTGTGAACAGAGGACCAGGTGGCAGCTTTACAGATTTGAGATACTTAAGCCTCATACTAAAAAGTAGGGATGCACCGATACAAGTATCGGTACCGATACCGGGTATTTGGGCGAGTAGGAGTACTCGCCCAAATGCTCTGATACCTTCCCCGATACCGGAACTTCCGATCAGAAGGAGATTTCCTCTGACCAGCGGTGCCGCGAGGGAACATGACTCGCTGATTGGCTGGGAAGCCGGCTTGCCAGCCAAGCAGCATGAAGCCGACTTCCTGGTCAATCAGGAAGCTGGGCGGCAGGTAATGACCCGCTGCCTGGCTTCCTGATAGGCCAGGAAGCCCGGTCCATGCTGATTGGCTGGCAAGTCAGCTTCCAGGCCAATCTGCATAGAGCCGGCCAAACAGCATGGAGCAGGCTTTCTGAGCAATCAAAAAGCCAGGCAGCAGGTAATGACACACCGCCCGGCTTCCTGATTACCTGGGAAGCCAGATCCATGCTAGCAGAAACACCGGTATCGGTACTCAGTATCGGCGAGTAAAGAAAGATAAATATCGGTACTCGTACTATACACTGAAAAAACGGTGCATCCCTACTAAAAAGCCAAAGAAGCGCTAATGCCTCTAGCAGAATGTGCCTTGATCAGAAAGGGAACTTTTCCCCTTAAGCTCACGGGCCTCAGGAATGAAGAAAAAGGGAGTCAGACTTGCCTTTTAGACAGTGGAGGCTCAGAGCAGAACATAAAGATCGTAAAATGATGTCCCGACTAAAGTAGAAGGCAGGGACCACCTTAGGGAGAAAGAAAGCCTTAAGCCTCAGCACAATCTTATCCTTGTGGATAAGAAGCAATGGCAACTAGAAGGCCACCTTGAGAGTAAGAGCAGAGATATTTTGGAGTGGTTTAAAGGGTGCCTTCTGAAGAGCTGTCAGAACAAGGTTGAGGTCCCACGGAGTCACTGAAGCACGTATAGGGAGAACAAGATGGGCGTCCCCTGTACAAAAGCCCCCTGCCTTCACTATGGAGGAAAAGGCAATATGTCTCTGGGATTAAATTACCAAGGCATATACCCGACCAGGGGTGGACTGAAAACACATGGGGCCCCCAGGCAACACGAGTTGATGGGGGCCCCATTGTGCTCCGCCCATATACAAGCCCCACCCACATATACATTCTTGTGTTATAGAAATTACTTCTCAACACTTTTTTACAAAATAGCAGGTTTATTCACTAATAGGTGAATTGGTAGGAGAATTTGAAAATCTAGACCAGCGTTTTTCAACCACTGTGCCGCGGCACACTAGTGTGCCGTGAGATATTTTCGGGTGTGCCGTCAATAAATCGTTAATTTCTTTGATCGATCAAAATTATTTTGATCGATCAAAACAAACACTGATCTAGACCAATATAAACGATTTGGAAAGTGAGCTAAATGGTAGAATTTTTCTGGTTTGGCTATTTTGACCTAATTTCTTCAGTTCTGCCAATTATCTTGAATTGCAGGAGAATTGACAGTGAAACTGAATAATCTAGGGCTGGAGGGGGGATTTGGGTGCATATCACACGTAAGGTATGCAAACCCTTGTCCCCCCCCTTTCTGCTCCAGTGCGTGTGGTAAGGCCCCAGTATGACCAGGAAAAAAAAAGCACGGTAGACCTCATACCATAGACCAGAATAAATGCACAGCAGACCTTGCACCCTAGACCAGAATAAATACCCTGCAGACTGTAGACCAGAATAAATGCACAGCAGACCAGAATAAATGCACTGCAGACCGCAGACCAGAATAAATGCACTGCAGACCGCAGACCAGAATAAATGCACGGCAGACCTCACACTATATACCAGAATAAAAGCACGGCAGACTGCAGACCAGAATAAATGCACTGCAGACCTCACACCATAGACCAGAATAAATGCACTGCAGACCTCACAACATAGGCCAGAATGAATGCATGGCAGACCTCACACCATAGACCATAATAAATGCACGGCAGACCTCACACCATAGACCATAGTAAATGCACGGCAGACCTCACACCATAGACCATAGTAAATGCACGGCAGACCTCACACCATAGACCAGAGTAAATGCACGGCAGACCTCACACCATAGACCAGAGTAAATGCACAAGGGCTGGAGGGGGGATTTGGGTGCATATCACACGTAAGGTATGCAAACCCTTGTCTCCCCCCTTTCTGCTCCAGTGCGTGTGGTAAGGCCCCAGTATGACCAGGAAAAAAAAAGCACGGTAGACCTCATACCATAGACCAGAATAAATGCACAGCAGACCTTGCACCCTAGACCAGAATAAATACCCTGCAGACTGTAGACCAGAATAAATGCACAGCAGACCAGAATAAATGCACTGCAGACCGCAGACCAGAATAAATGCACTGCAGACCGCAGACCAGAATAAATGCACGGCAGACCTCACACTATATACCAGAATAAAAGCACGGCAGACTGCAGACCAGAATAAATGCACTGCAGACCTCACACCATAGACCAGAATAAATGCACTGCAGACCTCACAACATAGGCCAGAATGAATGCATGGCAGACCTCACACCATAGACCATAATAAATGCACGGCAGACCTCACACCATAGACCATAGTAAATGCACGGCAGACCTCACACCATAGACCATAGTAAATGCACGGCAGACCTCACACCATAGACCAGAGTAAATGCACGGCAGACCTCACACCATAGACCAGAGTAAATGCACGGCAGACCTCACACCATAGACCAGAGTAAATGCACTGCAGACCTCACACCATAGACTTAGAATAAATGCACGGCAGGTATTACTAAGCCCACTAACTGTACATAACACAGATCTTAATGATTATCGTTCACAGTTTCAGTGCCACATAGGTTAATACTGGATAAAAGTGGTAATCCAATCTGTCCACTTTTGAAATCTATATTCTGACCAAATAACTGTTGTTTTTTTATGTGCCTGTTTTGTTGTTGTTCCAAGTCAAAATCTGCTTTAAAGTCAGTTTAATAGTAGCCTAAAATAGCTGGGTTTAACAGTGCTACAATATAAGTGCTAATAATCACTGGTTCCACAGGTAATAAGCACATGTCTGACACGCACCTCTTTACCATCTCAGGGGGCTCTTCTCACCTGGATCTGGGCATACTGTTCAAAGGGACAAGGACAGAGCCAGACCTCTGGAACTAGGGAGCTGGAGTCAGTCAGGACTTAAGAGCAGCATGAGATAGGCCCCGCCCCCCGGCTGCTGAGGAAACACAGCTATGTTAAAAAAGCAACGGCCCGGGGGACATATGCTGCTGGAAGTAAGTGAAAGAGCAGCAGTAGGGAGTGCCGGACCTGTCCCGTCGCACCCTCCACATGCGAAGGATTCTGCAACCCCTCCTAGCAGTGATTCGCGAGGCCGGAGCTCTCTATACCTGGGGCTACCCCTTCAGCCTTAACATCCGAAAGAACAGACGGTCCTTCAATCTACACCATCCACTCCAACTGGCCGACCTATTCTCCTTCCTGGATGTTGAACCTGTCGACGTACCAGACTGGCTGACCCTCGACCTGGATTTCGAGTCTCGCCCCATGCCTCAACGTGGACGCCGCCGGAGCCCATCTCGGAGCAGGCCTAGACTACCTCACCAAGCACCAACCACCAACGAGCCTTGAATCCCGGACGGTGGACAGGTATGGCATCACTCACTCCCCCTCCGCTAGTCCTTTCTCCACGGTGGATTTTCGGATTAGAATCCGGCGGCTGCCGGAGCTCATCCCCCCTCGTTCCCGTTGGAACCCCCTACGGAAGCGGTGATCTACATCATGGACGTGGGCCCCCTTCTAGAACTACCGTGCATTCGTGTGAGGGCATACTGGCCTAGTCTGCATGCTTCTCTGTTGCTGGCCCATTTCACGGCCCTCCCTGCTCCCCAGGCCGTATGACTCCGGCCTTACGTCCCGCTACTCCCTGTTACACACCACAGAGGATGACACCTAGAACCTAACCCATTCCCTGGAATCACCCTGCATGCCACACGGTGTCCCCATTTTTCAGATTTTTGGTTTTTCAGTTTGTCAGTATCATTTTCAATTTTTTCATCACATGCTGAATGTTGTTGTTCTAATACTGTACTGTTGTCTTCAATGCACTTAGTCTGAATGATGCCTTATAGGAATGTGTCTTTAATGTTAGCTGTGACCACGTTGGAACTCCATCACCCAATACCCTCCAGTAACCCAGGTGGTAGCACCTCATCGATTCCTATCCCTATTCGAAGAGTGCCTCTCTGCTTGCTAGTGGTAGCCTCCCACTTTTCCCACATAGGATATCGGCTCTACCCCGATCCCGAGAGCTCTATTGCTGCTCCCTCGGGGTCGGTGACGGTCTGAATTGCTGGTAAACCAGCTCTGTAGTTACACCCGTACCCTTAATTGTCTCCTTTCTGCCCCACCCACACTTTTGACTTCCTCTCCCCCTCTACACCCCCTTCTCCACCCCCCCCCCCTTCCTGCCCCCTCCACGAGACGGCCTCTTGGTCCTGGGAGGTGACTTTAATTTTGTCCTCGACCCCACCCTGGACTCTTCCGCATCCTCCTCCCACCTCTCTTACAATAAGCTGAACCGCATCAAACGCTGTCTCTTTGACCACCAACTGTCAGATGTCTGGTGCATCCAGCACCCCTCCACGAGGGACTACACCTTTTTTTCCCATCTTCATCAGCGTTATACGCGCATCGATTTTTTTTTTCCATTCATCACAACCAACTTCCGCGAGTCGCGTCTTCAGATATAGGTAATATTACTTTCTCGGACCACGCCCCTATCCTACTTACCCTCTCTCTTGACGAACTTTCTTGTGAACTCCCATAAATCTATGGCCATGCATCTCTCCCTCACGGGCCCTCGCCTTCGGAGGGTACTCGACAACTTCCCTTTTAAATGGTCTCCCACCTCCCTGAAATATCTGGGCATTCAGCTCCCCAAAAACCCCGCTTTGACCTTCTCCCTCAACTTTCCCCCTCTTCTGTCTGCCATTAGCTCCGACCTTAAACAATAGACCACAGGGACCTTTTCTTGGATGGGACGTTGTAACATCTTGAAGCAATCCATCCTTCCCCGACTTTTATACCCCCTCCAAGCCCTCCCTATCAAGATACCATCTTCCGATCCATCCGATCCCTTTTCACCAGCTTTGTATGGGCGGGCAAGCCTCCTAGGCTCAAGTACAACCTTCTACGCTTACCTAAAAGCAGCGGAGGAATGGGTCTACCAGATATACACCTCTACTACATAGCCGTCCACTTGACGTGAGTTCTGGGCTGGTGTCGTCATCGAACCTCTAAGCTCTGGACCGGCCTTGAGCAATCCTCCTCGCCAGTGCCACTATCAGGTCTACCCTGGTGCTCACCCCCCACCTTCCCTACCGTCCGCTCGCACCCCACCATCATGCCCACGCTAACAATAGCCCGATCTGCCTTTTCGCAGTACTCCCTGTCGCCCTCGCCATCTCCCTTGATCCCGGTTCTGGGAAATCCGGCCTTCCCTCCGGGGATAGATGACAAACGCCTCCTTAACCTCAGGACCCCCAGTAGTTGCAGGAAACTCCACTTCCTACACGGTACCTCGTGGCCCACTTCGTTTACATCACCTTCTGACCTCGGCTCTCAGCTCCTTGACCCATGGCGCACTATGCAACTACTTCACTTTTTGAAGTCCCTCCCTCCTCCAACTCAACTCTCCAGACCATTCGAATCTGAATGTTCTAGTGACGGCCCAGTTCGCCATGCCCTATCCTTCTGTTATAAAATCCTGCTCTCTGGAAGCACCCCTGACGACCTGTGGTTCCTCACAAGGTGGGAGGAGGATCTGGGGATCCAGTTCGCCCCTGGGGAACGCACAAAATTGCTTACAATGTCATACCAATCCTCCATCAGCAATAAATATCAAGAGTCCGGATACAAGTTGGTCACCAGGTGGTACAGGACACCTCATACCCTACACTCTATGTACCCCCAAACTCCGGATACCTGCTGGCGGTGTCGCGCTCCTTCAGCGGACATCTTACACATATTCTGGTTGTGCCCCTCACTCAACAAATTTTGGGACCAAGTGCGCTCCATCACCCAAAAGTTCACAGACCTCCCGGTGCCACGCGACCCGGCCTTCTTCCTCCTCCACCACAATGACATACCGACCAAGACCTACAAACGATCCGTCATCCGCCACCTAGTCAACGCAGCCCGAGCGTGTGTTCCAGCCAAATGGAAGAGCCCCGAACCACCCACCGTAACCCAATGGCTCGATAGGGTACATCTACCTTTATGGAAGACCTTACCAGCTCCCTCCGTGACACCTCAGATAGGTTTAGGAAAACTTGGTTCTACTGGATTGAGTTCCTACACTCTCCAGCATATGAAGCCCTAAGGCGAGGCCCCGAGACATGACCTACTGAGCGAGAACTCACTACTGGTCCCCCCCCTGCTACCCTTGCTCTACCTGCTCCCCTCCCCCCCCATTCCCCTCCCTAATCTTACACCGCCCTTTCTCTTGCCCTTCTGCTAATACCCCCTTCCCTTCTACAATCCCAGACGAACTTTATTGCAAACCTCTACCAGAGTGTCGTGACCCCGACCCTCCTGAGGGCTTTGGGTGTCCCGCCCCCGTGCCTCATATTGCCCCAGATCCTAGCACACTGGAGACTGACGGTAGAAGTCTCGCATCTTCACCCCTGTGCCACGGGCTGGATCTGGATCCCGACACATGCTTCTCCCTTTGTTTAACTGTATGTTTTACCTGTATTGTTCTCACTCCCCACTTGGTGAGCTTCGCCGTGGGCTTACACAACCCTCCACCCCTCGGGGGTCTTTGGGTCAGGGCTTCACCCAGATGGACCACAGCGCTGGACCTGCAGAACACCCTGCGGCTACCCCACGTTGCACAAGTGCTAAGGTGGTTGCCAAACCCAGGGTCCAGTGCAAATTGTGCAAAATGGGTGTACTCTCACAGCCTGAGAGAAGGACACAAATAGACAACTAAGGCAGACTGGGAGTGGTTATGCAGGGCTGCGCTGCAGTTTTTCTTGGTTTGCCAGTGTCCAATCACCTGAAGGTAGCAGCATAGCACAGTGGTTAAAAGTTTTACTCTGTTCTGTTATGTACAAGAAATTATATTTTTTGTTCTTGGGTATAATCCTGGGTACACTAGATAGGAAGGGAAAACCATTTATTAATTTTTTTTTCCCAACCAGCTTCCCCCCACCGCTATAGGCAAGGGAGTAGTTCTAGTTAAATTATTCTGCATATAAAAAAAAGGAAGTTGCTGCATGCAGGAACAATTTGGGTGTTGTTGCTGCTGACTGCCTTCTGAGAATTCTAGTTGTTTGGCAGGCATGATCACCCTTGCTTTGAGACAGACAGACAGACAGACAGACACACAGTTTTATATAAAAAAAGGATAAATGTTTGTAATTGTTTTTAAAACTTAGATTTTTTTGCATCCTTTCTAATTCTATACATACATGAGGGAAGTCACACAGGCTCCTTAAATAAGCAGCTTTGGCTTCCTACTCTGCAGTACTACACAGTGCCTTAGCTATGTTGCTGCTTACACTAGAAGTCTAGAGGTCTACTGACCCAATGAAAACAATACAGTCCCCATGTAGCTAATCTCATATCACGGGAATTGTTATGTCTCTTTTTTTTCTGACATACGGATCTCACTCTAGTGGCCAGTCTACAAATCTCTATATTTAACTTAACAGCAAAGATACCTACGAGTAAGCATGTAAATGGAAAAAAAATTTTGAAAGCTATATCAAAATTTATATTGATATTCACATGACAGAAATATGAAGGTTGCCATTGCTGGGCTTCTGAAAATGCCAATTGCCTGGCTGTTTCTCTCAAAAACATAAAAGTCACAGCTCAGCATGTAGCAAATTAAACTCAGAAAAAGCCATAGTCCTTATCTTTATACTTGTTTCAGACTTAAATCCAAAGTGGCAGCATGATGACAAAGCAACTATTTTCAGAAGACAAGGTCAGCCAAAAACAGCTTCCCCTGTTAGTTACTTACCTTAGACTCGTTTCCAGTCAACACATCTAGGCGCTAGCAATGCCCTATGGCCTTCTACAGTCCCCTGGGAGAAGCGCATTATCAAGAGATTTGGAATCCGCAGGCTTCCCTGGAGGTTACCAAAAGGCTGTGTGATATTAGCAGCACATAGGTGAGTGGGCTGGAAACCAGTGCCTTGTAAGTCACTTTTACTTTTTAGCACTAGTAGTTTTTAATTTTTTTTATTTGGGCCTAGTGATTCTGCAAGGGAAAGGGGGGTGGGAGGGGGGCAGATAGGCGCTTAAGTGATCTGGCTGCAAGGTCTGCATTAAAGTAGACCTACAAAATTTAAAAGTGAAGATATGCTACCCTATAGGCAATGATCTAGAAGTATTAATTGTGTAAAAGCAGTACACTAGAAAAAATAAATAAATAACCTTTTGTCATGAATTCCTCCTTAAATATAGCAGTGCACTTCCTGGTATGGGAGTGTACATTTGCACATTTATGCCTAGAGCCTCATAGATGCTTATATGCAGTGTGAGACACTACTGCCTGTGACTGCCAGTCTCACAGGGTATGGAGTGGGATTTAGTGATGTCACCACAATGCTGCTCACTGCTCTCCATGCGAGAGAGAAAGCTGAAGTTTCTGCTTCCTACACCTATACTGCTGCTTCCTGAATATTCCCCCATTATTAATCAAATCACCAGTCATCAGGGGGGCAACTCTGATAAGAAGAAGCAATGCCCTCTACCAAGGTGGCTGACTCCACAAAAAGACACTGAGCAGAACAAGAAATGGCAACTCAAAAACAGGGAAAAGATCAGCCACAGAAAGCGATTTGTCCTCTGCTTGCTCTTTTTTGTACACAACCTAAACAAACTCTTTAAAAGGTGAAGATTGCAATAAGTCAAAATATGTGCTCACTGAAAGTAAAATGCAGTTTACCTTTAAGACTATTCCAGGTTACATACCTTCATCCTCCTTTAGCTTAAATTTTTTTTTTTTACCTGAATGGACGTCAAAATTGATGAAACGTCGTATGTTGGGCTCCAGCGGTTCTGAAGGATATCTAAACATATGCTTCCATCAGCATAAACTACAAGAAAAACATTAGCAGAGTCCTGTTTTAATGTAAGCCACATGTATAGCAGGTTCAGAGTTTTTATAAACAATCACCAGTTAACCAGCTGAACATGAAAACACACATAATGGTGTTAAATAAATGGTTACATTATATTTATCCGTCCGATTCCCAAATATGTTCTGAAATGTATTTATTACCCATGAAATGCAAAGCTTTGCATTTGAAATCATCCCCCTATTGACAGACTATTTAGGGCAACATTAAAATGTACAGAACATGTAGTGCAGTGGCTCTCAACCTTTCTAGGGCCGGGACCCCTTGGTAACATTTGCCAAGTTGTGGTGACCCCCAACGGTAAAATTTAGTGTTGACGCGGCTGCTGCAGCGACATCTGGTGGCGTGGCGGGAGAACTGACACTGCTGCGCTAGGAGAGGGCTGAGAAGGACTCTCACCGAGCACAGCAGAAATCACACAGCGACCCACAGGTTGAGAACCACTGTTGTAACAGCTAAAATGGCAAACCATATAACACAAGCCGAGGGTGTCAGCTTTTATTATTAATAATAATGATGATAATCTAATAGCTATCTAATAGTGGCAGACTCCCGGCGACCCCTGGCAAATTGTCAGTCGACCCCCAAAGGGGTCCCGACCCACAGGTTGAGAACCGCTGATGTAGTGGGTAAGTGTGCAGTGTAAATTTTCCTGAACAGAAAATGTTGTCCATATAGGGGAAGTTACATTGTTTTTCCTCTAGATGGTTGCTTCAGAAACCTATATTGTGAGAAAAACTGAGGCTGACACGGTTGCATTCTTTCTAAAAATGCTAGCAGCCTGGTCATCTCTGACTGCATTACTTTTAGGAAACAATGACCCAGAACAAGCATTAAGAACAGAAAAGCCAGTTAGGTTAGATTTCCTAATTTGCATACTCATTCTAGGTCAATTACCAGGAACACAGATATCAGTCCATGACAATGGACCATTGATATTTTCTGCAATTAACAGGAGGATCGGATATCAGGTTGGAAAAACTAAAAGGGGCCAATTTCAAGATGACAATGACTACTCCCTGTGAAGCATATTTCAGTTTAACTTCCTGTTCTCTGGACATTCTCCCCCCTCGGATCAAGACTTTGGAGTGAATTTTTTCTTCAGTCAAGCAGCTGCTGATAGTGTCAACCCAGATGTAGGAGATCCTAAAAGTCTCTCGAGTCAGCCAAGGAGTGCAAGTCTTCCCAACTAACCAAAAACTGGCAATTTTTCTGCAACAGTCCTGCGCTTGACTAGTCTCCTCAGTTGTACACCTGGACAATGCTTTGGGCCTACTCAGACACATATGCCAAAAAAAAAAAAGGAATCTGGGGGGCGTGGCCTGGACGTTATGGTGGACGGCCGCACAGACAGCGCTCCTCACTTACCCTCTGCATCCGCACCCATCCGACGGCCCACTCACCTCTGCCGACCATGACAAGTAAAAGGAGGACCTCCACGAGACACCCAAACACCCCTAGAACTCGTAGGGGTGCACTGGATCTTTATCTCCGCGATCGGAGTTTGACCGAACGGGCCACATCCAACATGGCGCCGGATGGCGTCCGCTCCGCCGGCTCACCCAGAGGTATGCCTCGTCCCACCCCGATCCCCTCAGTGTTTGACGATGAGGGGGGCCAGACACAATCGGGCAGATCCCCTAGAACAGGGCTTTCAGATGGGGGTACATCCGAGGCTGAAGATGAAGATTGGGACCTGCGGGCAGTACTTAGATCTCTGCCGACCAAAGCAGACCTGCAGGCGTTTGTCTCACACGTGGAGGGGATGCATAAGCAGGCTATTGCAGACGTCAAGGCTGACACTGCTCACCTGGGGCAGAGGGTGGAAACACTGGAATTACAATATACAGGAGCCCTGGACACTATCTCCCTTCTCAAAGATAAAATCTTTAAGCAGAACTCTATCATTGCTGACTTTTCAAACCAATTGGATGACTGAGAACAGAAACCGTCGCTCTAATATACGATTGCGGGGACTGCCAGAGGCGACTAGGCCTCAGGACCTTCTACCCACAGTGACGGGTATCTTCAATCAGATACTGGATAGATCGGTCTCCACGCACATTGAAATAGACCGAGTCCACAGAGCCCTGCGCCCGCCAAACCAAGATCCTGACAAACCCAGAGATGTCATCTGTAAACTGCATAAATATTCTGAGAAAGAATCCATTATGCACCGCATGCGTACCCGCTCCAATGTGGATTTTGATGGAGCGAAAGTCTCCCTGTTCCCAGATCTCTCCAGACGCACTTTGGCACTGAGAAGATCCCTACGGCCCCTGCTGGACGTGTTAGTGTCCGCCAATATCACCTACAGTTGGGGATACCCCTTTAGTCTGATCGCCAAGAAGAATGGGAAAACGGCAATCTTACGCGACAGAAGGGACCTGTCCAAATTCCTGCACCAGCTGGAACTGTCACCGGTGGATCTTCCTACCTGGAACCAACAAGATGACGACATCCCCCTACCTCCAAGACCTCCTCCCTGGCGAAGCGTTGGCTCCCGACTCCCTCGTACCCCAAGATCGCTACCCGGGGCCCCGGAACGTCCCACTGGACTGCGGGGACGTACGCCCCCACTGGCTGAGGAAGGGCCCTACTTCCCGGAGTGACTACCCAAGGAACTCCTTCCTTTCAACATATCCAACATACATGTTTGCTGTCGGATGGCTTAACACCCCTTTTCCAAGCTCACGACTTTAACTGAAGTCAACACTTTTCTGCTTGTTTATTACCTTCAATTTTTCTGCAGAGGGACCTACCTCCCAGAGTTACTACCACTATGGCGTCCTGCTCTGTTCCCCCAGTAGGACTGTTCTCAGTTTTTGAGTTCTGTCAGTTTTCTGACAAGACTGTCCTGGAGAGCGGCCCCCGCCCGCGCGGAGTGGGTCAACTCTCTTGGAGAGTAACTTTAGTACTTAATGTGATTTTGATGTGGTTTTCTTGTTTTTGTCTCCCTTGTCTTTTGTGCGGTTTGTGTCTGCAGGTCACCTGGATATCCGTACGCCACGCTCTACTTCACCTCCTCCATCGACTCTACACCTCACCTCCGCCATTTGTCGAGCCTCAAGGTAATTTCGTACAACGTTCGAGGTCTCCGCTCCCCCTCCAAACGCAGTAAGTTGTGGTCTGAACTCAAACAAATGAATGCCCAGGTAATCATGCTTCAGGAGACGCACTTCACTCAGTGCCCCAATGTACGTCTGCCCACGCACTTATTCTCCCAATGGTACTTTAGCAACTCCCCTTCCTCTAAATCTAAGGGGGTCGCAATAGCATTTCACAAAAACTGCCACTTTAACCTCCAGGATCAATACTCGGATCCTAACGGACGATTTCTGTTCGTTAAGGGACTGATAGAGGGGACGATGGTCACGCTAGCTATGATTTATGCTCCAAACTCCCAACAGTTGTCTTTTTTTTGATACAGTCCTCCCCAAACTCCACTCTTTCAAGGAGGGTGTGTTACTGCTGGGTGGGGACTTTAATTTTTGCCCAGATCCTTCCCTGGACACGTCGACACAGCACACTTCCCATTCCTTTGCTGCCCTGAAGCACTTAAAGGAAAGCGTTGCAGAACCTGGCCCTTGTAGATGAATGGCGAGCATTGCATGCCAATGACAGGGATTACAGTTATTACTTAGCTGTCCATGGCACATACTCTCGTATTGATCTGCTGTTCATTGACCAATATCATTTAGATAACACTCTTGACGCCACTATTGGCTCCATTACGATTTCGGATCATGCGGCTATTGCTCTGACTGTCTCTCTGCCGGGCTTATTACCACAGGAATGGACGTGGCGCTTAAATGAGTCGCTCTTGGATGACGTCTCGATAAGGGGGTCGGCTGCATCAGCGATTTCAGAGTATTTTACCCTTAATCACACAGGGGATATTGCGGAAGCCTCCCTATGGGAAGGCCACAAAGCAGTCATACGGGGTGCGCTCATCTCGCATGGAGCTCGCCTCAAAAGGGCATGGCAGAGAGAGGTTACAGAACTCCTTGCAGCGGTACGGACAGCTAAGCTGTCTCATATGCGCTCAGGCCTCCCCGCTGACAGGAGTGTACTGGACGCGCTTCGGTCTGACCTGACTTTCTTTTTGGATAAAAAACTTAAACAACTCTTACGTTACATATCCTTTCGCTTCTATGAACACGGCAATAAATGCGGTAGACTCCTTGCCAACGCCTTAAAGAAACGCAGACAGATGGCTCACGTACATAAAGTTCATACTAAATCAGGGGATGAAGTACTCCATACCTCCAAAATAGCAGAAGCCTTCTGTTCCTATTACGCTGACCTGTATCATTTACCCCAGACCACCCCATCTATGACTGAGGTTCAGCGTCGCTCTCGTATTCGGGACTACCAGTCTGAAGCTGCTGGCCCCTCTATATCCTCTGAGTTGGCCGAGATGCTAGATAAGACCGATCACGCTATTGGAAATTGAAGAGGTGGTGAAATCCATGCCGGGTGGTAAAAGCCCTGGCCCTGATGGATATACACGTACCTATTACCACAAATTTTTACCCCTCCTCGGCCCTCATCTATGCAGGTATCTCAATGCTCTCGCTGGTGGTGAAAATATCCCTCTAAAGGCGTTGATGGCCCACATCTCGGTCATCTCAAAGGAGGGGAAAGACCCCATGCTACCTCAAAGTTATCGCCCGATCTCACTGATAAATGTAGACGTAAACATTTTCTCTAAAATACTGGTTAACAGATTGAAACCTCTTCTGCCGACCCTGGTCCACCCTGATCAAACTGGCTTTATAATGGGGAGGGAGGCCCGGGACAATACGCTCCGGGCTGCCCATCTACTACACTGGTCCCACTCTGGGTCCCCTTTGCCCTCCTGTCTGTTCCTCTCTGTGGACGCAGAGAAAGCCTTTGACATGGTGGACTGGGTGTTTATGGAAGAGGCACTGCGGAAGCGGGGATTGGGACGCACCTTGCTGACTTGGATCTCTACACTATATGCCTTGCCTACGGCCAGAGTGCGAGTGAACGGCTCGCTGTCGTCGCCGTTCACCGTTCGGAATGGAACTAGACAGGGATGTCCACTCTCACCGTTGCTCTTCGCCCTCTCACTAGAACCTTTATTGCAAAGGATCAGAGATAACCCGAATATACATGGCATCAATGTTGGAAACACGGAGCATAAACTCGCGGCATACGCGGATGACATACTGCTATTTGTGACACAGCCGGTCACTTCTCTACCAAACATCCTTGCTGAAATCAAAAATTATGGCACCTTATCCAATTTTAAAATTAACTCTTCCAAATCTGAAATTCTTCCAATAAAGGTCCCCCCCACTCAAGCCCTCAGCTTGAGAACCAATTTCCCCTTTGTATGGGCGACCAGCAGTGTTAAATATCTAGGGATTCACTTACCCTCGAGACCCGGCCATTTCTATTCTATGAACTACCCACCACTTCTTAAGCAGTTCGAGAGTGACCTTAAATCCTGGGACAAAGACACTTTCTCCTGGATAGGCCGTGTGAACATACTAAAGATGTCAGTCCTTCCTAAACTGCTGTTTCTCTTCCAGATTCCAGATGGGGACATAGCGATACCCCAACTATTTTTTCGTCGCCTACGGAGCATTTTTTTGGGCTTCGTATGGCGACACAGGAGATCCAGACTTGCATTTGCCATTCTAAAAAGGGACAAACAGTCAGGAGGCTTGGGTCTCCCGGACTTGCACCTTTATTACAAAGCTGCCGTCCTCCAGCGAATTTTGGACTGGCACTTTCAAGTGGAGGACAAGCTGTGGGTGGCTCTGGAGAAATGTATGGCAGGGAGAAATCTGGCGCATGCCCCTTGGTTGAAACCGGAGTTCAGGGGTCTCTCTCCCACTGCTTCCCCGCTCACCTTGCATCTGCTTCGCCTGTGGGATGTTGTTAACAAAAAAGTTAAATTGGCTCCAGATGGGTCACCCTTAGCCCCAGTGGGGGGATACCTGTGGTTCCAGCCGGGTGAATACCTAAGTTTCCTGAACTGCTGGATTGCTGATGGAATAGTGAGTCTCTCTAAATTTCTCACAGGGAATAAACTAATGCCACTCTCGGAAATGCGTCAACGCTGGGGATCGTTACCATTTGATTTTTGGAGGCATAGGCAACTGTCACACTTTCTTCACTCACTGAAGACCTCAGTTCGCCTGTTGGGCTCCCTCACACCATTTGAGAGATTATGTAATGCTTTGGGTCCACCCCCCAGGACCCTCTCACTGCTGTATAAGATGCTCTTGCAGCTAGACGCCCAGGGGTCACCGTACTACTTGTCATAGATTGACTCGGACAGGTGTGCCGTCACGGCCGGCTCCTCCCCCTGGGTGTGGCGCCTCCTCCTCTTAAACACAGCTGAGTCAGTCACTCGGCGTTCAATCATTGTGGAACGTCGAGCGACTGACTCTGTGGGGAACAGAGCCACAGACCATCCACAGCCTTAAGTGAGGAGTTCAGCCTCCCTGTTGGGACTCAGCTACTGCTAGCTGCTACGGCTCACATTGCTACACAGGATTACCTCCTACTCCTCCTGAACTCCCTCCACTCTTGAACCGCAAGTACAAGGGGATCTTCCCCTACCTGTTGGTAGCCACTTCAACCCATATTAGACGTATATGCTAGCAATGAACTGTATGCATTGATACCAACTGAACATACCATATTGCTGGTTTTCTCCCACCTATTTGTAGCCCCTTCAAAGCGATATTGAGATGTATATACTAGCAAGGATCTGTGTGCATTAATACCAACTGAACATATCATATTGTTGATTATTACGGATTGCATAACCCGCTCTGCTGAAGATAACCTTGCATAACCACTGCACTACACATCTCCCCAAGTGTATTAGTGAACGCCATTCAGTAATTCTGCCACACCGTGATCACTGTGGATTGGAGAGGGGTGATAGGAAACGATTCCCTATTTATTCCTGCAGTGACAAAACTACAATTCACCACACGCCTCCACTTGAGGTTGATAGCTATAACCAAAATACCTCAACTGTATACCTTTGACCCTCATTGGTCATATCCCTATAACATTCTAGGACGGGTACATGATGTGGAACGGCCCCCCATCACACTGAGTGTATTGGGGTTCCGCAAGACTGACCGAACCCTTACACCTAGAGTGTTAGTTCCGCAGTTGAGATCCAAGAGAGTACTGCCCTGCTGGATTGTGACACTACCTTGCAGAATGGGAGAGGGACATGGGGGTTAGGTTCACGGAAGCTGAGACAGCAAATATCCTTCGCTATACGCACTCTTCCTCTATAGACTCCAAAGTCAGGGAAACAAACTATAAATTACTCACCCGATGGTATCGAGTACCCCACAGCCTACACAAAATATACCCCACGGTGTCGCCTCTCTGCTGGCGAGATTGTGGTGAGATGGGCACTCACTTACATATATGGTGGGACTGTCCCAAGATCCGGCCTTTTTGGCAGGAAATAAAAATCCCGGATTAAGACTCTCTTGGGGGTGGAGATGCCTTTCCTCCCGGCCCCATTTCTCCTGCACTCGGTTCCTCCTTCTATAACTAAATACCGAACTAGTCTTCTTTCCCATCTCCTGAATGCGGCAAAACGTTTAATCCCCTGCCACTGGAAGAAGACATCTATACCCACGGTGGAGGAGTGGAGCGGACTGGTCTCGGATATCCAGACCTCCGAGGAATGGTTAGCTACAGGTAATGAAAACTATGCAAAACATTACTCTGTCTGGGCCACCTGGATCCATCACGAAATGAGCTCTGGTGCCACCAGGGGGCAATAGAAAGTAAAAAGTATGAAGTAAAAAGTATGGAGGTCTTGTAGCCTTGAAAATTACTGCGGTATGTCACACGATACATGGTGAATTGTGAATATAACTTTGTATTACATACAGCCAAAAAGGGATGTTCTATAGATGACCTTTGTTTGTTTGTAGTAGACACAATCCTTGTTCCTCCCCTGAACCCCACCCATCTTCCCTTCCTTCCTTCCCTCCCACCTTCCCCCTTATTTCCCACCCTTCCCTGCTCCCATCACAGACGGGAAAATTACTTGGTCACTGCCCGTAAGCGACCGGAAGTCTGCTAGCGAAGGCATATGGTTTGAGCCAGATGGCACTTTGCTGTATTCCCATCTCGATCCCTATTGTATCTCTTTGCTTGACCCTGTTATACCAACTGTTATGGTTTCTTTGTCATGTAAATTTGGAAACTTGGCAATAAAGATTATACAAAAAAAAAAAATGAGCATAAAAAAAGGAATCTGTGCCGTCACCGCAGCCCCCACCATCAGGTTTTCAAAGCTAGGGCCTTGGTACCGACAGCAATATTGAAGACTTACCCTTCGTGGTAATTAGGCTATGTATTACTACAGCACTTTTGCACTTGGAGGTCACAGGTTTTGTTTTGGTTTTTAGTGACAGCCCTGCATCTTTAATTCTTTATCTGTAACCCTAACTTTTACTACTGACAGTTTCTCATGCCACCATTTTGGTTCTGGTCATCTGCACTCACTCTAAGCCCCTTACTACTTAAAGGAGAATTATGGGGCGAGTGATTTTCACTCAGCCTTATAATCTGAGCCGACCTGTGACAATGAAACTGTCACAGGTCGGCTCAGTAGATCGGGAAGTGAGCGAACACTTCTTGATCTATCACTGCAGAGCCGTGACTGTCACTCACTGATCCGTGCAGGTATTCCCTCCCTCTCCTGTCCAATCCTCCAGCGCTGACTGGTGGAATGGACAGGGAAGGGGGCGGGCACAGCTGGCTCTGCACCTGGATAGGCAGAGCCAGCTGCCAATCCCGCAGCTGGGTGGATCTCGACAGCAATGTCATACTCAGTATACCCTGTAAAATAATAGCTGTCACTGCTGATAACAGCTATTAACAAAAACAGCTATTAACACTTTCAGGATGTCAGCGGCTCTGTGTGTGATCGAATGGTATTGTGATATTTACCGATCCTCTGTGTGCAGAGTAAACACTGGAGTGACCACTGATCACTCCAATGTTTGTAAACAACTGGGTACACACATCACTTTCTGTTTATTCGGGAGTTTCTGAATGGGCAGAAGCACTCATTACAGAGGCTTCTATCCATTCATAACTGGTTGATAATAAATATTTACTATCTCCAGTTTGTGGAATGAATGGGAAGCCTCTGTACTGAGTGCTTTCTATTCATTCAGAACAGAGGCTGAAAATATATTGTTTTATAGAGGACAGATAGGGCTATATAATTATATCAAAATGTGTACCTAACGCCTCACTTAGATCGAATAAAATATTTAAAAAATGAGGAAAAAAGGTAAAAGAAAAAACACTTTTTTTCACAAGTTTTGATTATTATTATTTTTTAATAATAATTATAGTATACAAAATATATTTAGATATAATTTTGGTTTTCCTAAAATGTTTTACACTTAAAAAAAAAAGTGTAAAAAAAGAAAAACTTTTTTTTTTGTCAGTTAATATCAAACAATCACTATGACTGCTTGATAAATTAACTTTTTTAATTTATGGTTATTATTAGGCTGCTCCAAACTTAGGAACAGCTAATAATAAACTTAGAGACTGATCCTGACAGCATGTCAGGATCAGATCTCACTAAGGGCCTGCTCACATGATTTTCAGGTCCTGATCAGGTCCGGATCTGCAGATGCAGTGCTACTCATGCAGTGCGTTTTTGACGCGTTTTCGGTCCGGATGCTGACAGTTCATTTTTTTTTTTTTTCAAGCCGTGGGGCTGTCAGTATGCAGATTTTCCCTTTGAGGTCACTTCCGCCCTCCCGTAACATCTACTTCCCTTTGTGTATGTAAAGCTGGTGATCAGACATGCATCACATGTTTGCAGGCATGTTGATGGTGCTAGCTACAGCAATCTGCAGAGAATGAGCTTGCAGGAGAAGTCGTTATTGGGTACATCCGATCTTGAGGCTCCGGGACTCCAAGGGTCAGTTCTGGAGTTTATATGAGGATTTGCAAGCTCACCAGGATACATTTTTTTCCCTTTACTCGTATGTCCATGGAAAGGTAATGGGCATGTTCAAAATGTTTGCAGTTCATGTCTTTACCTCTACCCCAACCTGTCTATCTCCCACTCTGTCTGTCTATCTCTATGTAGAATACATTTTTTTTTGCTTAGCTGCATTGCGTTCCGTTTTTGCCGCGTTCGTGCGTTTCTTGACCGGACAAAATGTGACATGCAGTATTTTTTCTTTGATCCTGCTCAGATAATCAGAAGCGATACATTTCAGGCACAGAGATACATTGTAACACTGTGCCTGAAATGTATCATAAACATTGGCCAGTCTATTGAGCTGTCAAAACGAATTGCAGAGAGGTGACTCACTCTGTTACCTCTCTGCTATCTTCAGCTGTCAAATACGGGATCGCTATTTAGAGCTCCCGTATTTATATGCAACGGCTTCATTCTTTTCATTTATGAAAGAAGCTTTTACAAAAGCTTAACTATTTCATGAATGAATGCATCAACACCTCCACAACTGAAACGTGTCAAAAACGCGACAAAAACACACTGCACGCATAGCACCGCGTCTGCAGATCTGCTCCAGATCTGGACCAGAAAATTGTGTGAACAAGCCCTCAAAGCAGCAAGATCACTTGCCTGATGGGATAATCTACTAGTTTTACGCTGTGGATCCCAACTATACTGTACTGTATACCATTAGCATTACGTTGTGGATCCTAATTACACAGTACCATATACCAGTGATTTTCCTGTATCCATCTTTACATGGTACTTTCCAATGAGCGATCTGTTGAACTGATCTATGGACACATCATCTATCTACATTAATGTGGTGATTTAACCTTGAACCTGTAAATCCTGCACTGGTGAAATTTAAGCCACATAGTTCCAGACAAATGTATCCACTGTAGTGTCCCCTATATCAGATTTATGACCTAATCATTATGTGGCATACCTGCAGCAAGCGATCTTCATCTTTCTAGGAACTGTACTATTGGACATGATGCTTGTAATGATTAGTCCGGTCTATACTAAACTGATTACCTACCGGGGACTTGTGTTTATTATCCACTGAATTCACATATGATTCTGAGAGATCCACCAGCCATTTAATGCCACATTAGTCTGCCCGTGTGCATGAGTGGTGTGTGTGAGATAGACAACTTTGTCTTGTGCATATTTTTAAACATTGTTCTGTCTAAAGGGGGTGGGATGTAGTGCAACTATTATTATTATATTATTATTTGTATCCATTTGGTTTCTCCGATCCTTTATAACCACTGCGGACTGAGCCTTCTCCAGACTCAGTACTGAGCGCTTTTGGTAGTCATTTTTTGGTTATGGATTGTTGAGTTTAACCAAGTCCATCCTCACTGTTTAAGTAGGGGGCCCATTAATAAGTATGCACACATCTCTGGATAAATGTTTTTTTTGGTTTTCCGGGTCTGTTTAGATCCCTGATATTTCGGCAAAGTCCCCTCAACAGTAAAAAAAAAACAAAAAAACCCACAACTCCCCACCCCACACACGTACAAAGCATCATAACACATTGCCGTGCGTTAATACGCTGTGTTGAGATTAAATGTACACCTGTATCTTTTCATCACAACACCCACACAGTGCACAAACTATTTTTACATAAGTTGCTTATTTACAGTTGTGTTCTTTAATTTTTTATCGTTTCGCACAAAAGGCACAATTTGAAATTTACAAATATTTGTTATTTATTAACTCAATACAGTTTTAACTTAAGATTAAAGGGTTAAAAGATTTTTTTACATTATATGCTGATACTAAAGCAGAGTCCTTTGTTTGGGTTAGTTCACACCATATGCAGTGCGTTCCGGCCCGATTCTGTCCGGAACGCACTGCATCGCATTCCGGCCGGCTCACTTTTTTGTGGGGCAGGAGGGGGCGTGAAGGGCCATTGAAGTGAATGGTACCGTAGCCACGCCCTCCGGCAGCAATGTGATCGCCCGCAGGGGATGGCAAGGCACATTGTGCCTGCGGTCCGGTCCGATCAAAATAGTGCTTGCAGCATTTGCGGCCGGAGGGTGTGGCTACGGTGCCATTCACTTCAATTGCCCACCACGCCTCCTCCTGCCCCACAAAAAAGTGAGCCGGCCGGATCACGATCGTTTTTTTATCTCCTCTCCAGTCCCCGAATGAAGTAAGTGATGTATATTACATCACTTCCGCATTCCTCATTCCTCTGTCACTCTCCAGCTTCAGAAGCTGGGGAGAAGCTAGTGAAGCAGATCTCTGCTTCATCAGCTTCTCTGGGGGTCTCTAATGTCTCCATAAAGAGGACCTGTCATGTAAATTGGCTATCACATAGGGCAGGGGTGCCCATTAGGTAGATTGTGATCTACCAGTAGCTCTCAAAGCTGATGCTGGTAGATCACGAAGGGTGTGAATGGTGGCCCCTTTATTCCATTTTGGTATATTTACTTAGCTGTGCACACATGATTACCTATTAGCTTGAGCCTGCTGAGCCAAGCTCCCGGACACCTTTCTGGTGGATGCTAGTGGTTGAAGTGCCATGTATCAATGAATATTAGTTGACACAGCCTATTCCAAAATACAGCAAGGTGAGCCAGGAGAGAGAGGAAAGACAGCCAGGGGAGAGAGCAAGGAGAGAGAGTGAGCAGATACAGCCAGGAGAGAGAGAGGAGATACAGCCAGGAGGATGAGCAAGGACAGACAGCCAGGAGAGAGAGAAAGCCAGGAGAGAGAGCAAGGAGAGAAAGCCAGGAGAGAGAGAGAGCGAGGGAGGTTTTTTTTTCGTTGGTAGATCTCATGTAGCTCGTCATTTGAAAAGTAGATCTTAACACTAAAAATTGTGGGCACCCCTGACATAGGGGCTATCACATTCTTAGCCCCCCCCCATGTGATAGCAATAAAGTTATGTAAAAAAAAAAAAAGTAATACAGAAATTAAAGAATCATTAAAAAAAATAAAGAAGCATTAAAAAAAATTTTTTAAGTCCTCCGCCCCCCACATACACATGCAGATATGCGTCAGGTGCGCCTACGTGCGAAAACAACGATTGCGCCTATTGTGCCGCACATGTTACATATAACCGCGAACATCGGAGTGTGAGCAATAATTTTAGGGCCATTAATTACTGATAACACTAAACTGGTGAGCAGTAAAAGCGTTTTAAGCGTCGCCTATTGCCAATTTTCAGTGGTTGTTTTTTGCGATTTTGCAGGCGCACGCAATTTTAAGGCTTGACATGTTTGGTGTCTATATACCCGACGTGACACCGTCTTTCATATTTTACCAAAAATATGGGTAAGAATAGATGTTTTATAACATAACGTAGGCGGAAAAAATGTTATTCAAAATTTACGGTACTTTTTTCATTATATAGTAAAAAATAACCCCCCCCCTAGTGGTGATAATATACCTCCAAAAAGAAAGCTCTATCTGTCCCCAAAATTTTTTAACATAAATTGCAAGGCTATAGTCCGGTCATGCTGACTGGTGACATTTTTGACTGACTGGTGAGACACCCTAAAATTTTTCAAGCCCTGCATATTGCTATAGAGAAAACTGGCCCCCCAACCCCCCCTGGCATTCTCTGCACTAAAGTAGCTAACACTCTAATGTCCCCCCACAGTCACACACTATTATTATACATTTATACAGCTCTGACTTATACTGTAGCCGAATCAATTTGAAAAATTAAATTGCCGAGGTCCAGGGGTCACTTGTAACGCAGAGGTCAGTGGTGTAATGCAGAGTACAGAGGTCAGCGGTGCAACGCAGAGTGCAGAAGTCAGCGGCGTGATGCAGAGTACAGAGGATAGCAGTGTGACGCAGAGGGCAGAAGTCAGCGGTGTGACTTATAGTGCAGAGGTCAGTGGTGTCCCGCAGAGTGCAGCGTTGTGACTCACAATGCAGAGGTCAGCGGTGTGATGCAGAGTGCAGAGGTCAGCGGTGTGATGCAGAGGTCAGAGGTGTGATGCAGAGGTCAGCGGTGTGATGCAGAGTGCAGAGGTCTACGGTGTGACGCAGAGGTTAGTGGTGTGACGCAGAGTGCAGAGGTAAGCAGTGTGACTTACAGTGCAGAGGCCAGCGGTGGGGGGGGGGGGGGTTTCTGGTCTCAGGTAAAGCCTCCAGTCCAGCACGATGCCCAGATGCCTCCTTGTGCCCTCACTTCAGGACCCGCTCTTTCTCTGCCAATGGTAGCCCTGCAGTCTTCATCCCAGCCTATGGCAGCTGAAGTGGGAGGAGGAAGCTGGAGGTGGCCACCGAGGAGCCCGACTATTCAGTGGGCTTTCAGAAAGGCAGCCGGACTCCAACTCAAGATCTCCAACGACCTGACTTACTTAGAAGTAAGAGGTTTGGCCAAGAAGGCTCTACTGCACGTAGGCCACTCGTGGTATTTCCCTAAACACATACTACAGAGCAATAAAGTATTAAAATAAACTACGATCAGACTAATCATGCACGTTATTAATCTGAGTGCTCCACTCAATATGGGCGCAAGCAGCGGCCATATTAAGTGGGGCAATTCAGATTAATAAACATGCTGAAATAGTCTGACCCTAGTTCATTTTAATATTTATTAAAATCTGCAGTATGTGTATTTTTGAAATGCCGCGGGTGGCCCACATACAGTACACCCTTCTCGGCCGATCCTCTTACTTCTAAGTAAAGCTGCCCATACACCTTTACGACTACAACTTTCGTTGTGCGATGGTTGTAAGGTCATTAAAATTTCGTACGACCTGCCCATCTTGGACAGGCAGATCGTACTTGCGATCATCGCAAGCCCTCCCCGCTGAGGGGAGGGCTTGTCGATGATTGCAATGATGAGAGGGCAGCCCATGCAGCTTTTGTCTTGAGATCGTGCTACCAAACTGCCGATTTTCTAGCATGCTCGTAAGAGGAAAGTCGTGCGACCGTACAGTAAATGTGGTTGCACGCTGCTCATATACCTGCCGATTCGTATGATCGCGTGATCACCCGTGATTATCGTACGATAATCGGCAGGTGTATGGGCACCTTACGTCGGGTCGTTGGAGATCTCAGAAGTTGGAACTTTCGATAGAACATTGGCTTTTCTTCTCCTGAGCTGCAGAGAGGATCGTGGCAGCGCAGTGTCTGTGCTGATGTCCCCGCAGCTGCAATCCCTCCTGTCAGCTCTCTCCTCCCGGGCCGCTCTGTATCTGCAGCGGCCGGGAGAAGAGAGAGAGAGAGAGAGCTGACAGGACGGGTCGCAGCTGTGGGGACTGCTTACCACAATCCCCTCCGCAGCCCATCCCACGGAACCAGCTCCCCGCCCCCTTCGGCTGCCAGCAGCTTCAGGCATAACGGGCCGGGACGAACATTAGGCTGATTGTGTTCGGCCCGGCCCACCGGGAAAGTGCACGGTATGCCCGATGGCAAGTCCGGCCCTGCTTGCCACTGCCCACCCATCCACGATTGGCACACACACTGAACATAAAGCCAGGAGAAGCAGGCATGGGGGGATGGCAGCTGCCGACAGACAGGCCCACGATCTCAGGGAAGAAAGTTGCTTGGAGAGTGTTTTCGGTAAGACTGCCTGGACTTTCCACCCACATGGTGCTGTATTAATGTTTGCTGGGATAGTGGGATTTGTATCCCTCTATAGCTGATGGTACATTGCCAGGACGAGAGGACGGCGGAGCCTGACAAGTAACTTCCCAGCCGGTCGTTGTAATTAAACGGCCGGGAGCTTTACATTCAAGCGATCGGGCATCTCGCTTAGCCTACGTGCGAAAACGACGATTGTGCCGCACGTTACATATTGCAGCGAACGTGAGAGTGAGAGTAATAATTCTCGGGCCATTAATCACTAATAACACTAAACTGATGAGCAATAAAAGCGTTTAAAGCATCGCCTATGGGCAATTTTCGCTTGTATTAGCAGTTGCTGTCACTGCCGATGCCAAATCTGAGACCCGCTGTGCCCGGTGCGGCTGGAACTGTCACGGCTGCTCTGTGACAGGAGATCAAAAGGAGATTGGTACACGATCTCCCTTTTATCTCCTCTCCAGTCCCCGAATGCAGGAAGTGATGTATATTACATCACTTCTGCATTCCTCTGTCACTCTCCAGCTTCAGAAGCTGGGGAGAAACTGGTGAAGCAGATCTCTGCTTCATCAGCTTCTCTGGGGGTCTCTAATGTCTCCATAAAGAGGACCTGTCATGTAAATTGGCTATCACATAGGGGGCCTTTTAGACCCCCATGTGGTAGCAATAAAGTTAAGTGGGAAAATAAGAGTAATAAAAAAAATAAAAGGAGCATAAAAAACAAAACAAAAAAAAACTACTTTTTTTTTTAAAGTCCCCCGCCCCCACATACACACGCAAACACGCGTCAGGTGCGCCAACGTGAAAAAACGACAGTTGCGCCTATTGGGCTGCACATGTTACATATCACCGCAAACGTCGGAGTGAGAGTAATAATTCTGGGCTATTAGTCACTAATAACACTAAACTGATGAGCAATAAAAGCGTTTAAAGCGTCGCCTATGGGCAATTTTCGGTGTGGTCGTTTGTGATTTTGCAGGCGAGTGCAATTTTAAGGCTTGACATGTTTGGTGTCTATATACCCGACATGACCCCGTCTTTTATATTTTACCAAAAATATGGGTAAGAATAAATGTTTTATAATATAAAGTAGGGAACACATTTTTTTTATTTCGAGCCTATAGTCCGGTCATGCTGACTGATGAAATTTTGACTGACGAGACACGCTAAAATTTTTCAAGCTCTGTACCTTACGCTTTATATCCGCTATAGAGGAATATAAATCCAGCAATAAGTTATACACTGTATGTATAATGTATTATTGGGATTTGTTGTATTCCTCTATAGCTGGTGGTATTCTGCAGTGTGCTGTATAATGATTATACAGCGCACTGCAGAATACCACCAGCTATAGAGGAATACAACAAATCCCAGCACTAATATATTATACTATACTGTATTATTGCTGGGATTTGTTGTGTTCCTCTAAAGCTGGTGGCATTCTGCATTGTGCCTCTGTATAGTGTATTATTACTGGGATTTGTTGTATTCCTCTATAGCTGGTGGTATCCTGCATTGCGCTGTATAATGTAGTATTGCTGGGATTTGTAGTCCTCTATAGCCAGTGCCATTCTGCATTGATTGCTGTATAATTTTACACTTTCTATTTCACTATACTGCACACCACACTTTTTTTTTTCTCCTTCCATCGTTCCAAGCTTGCTCCCGTGATGGACTACAATCTCAATACAAAGTAGTCTCATCGCTGAAATCTTTATTTTTTATTTGTATTAATCCAATTAATGAACTTAATCGGCTAACTAATTGATTTTGAAAATAATCGTTAGCTGCAGCCCTAGTCTACAGCTAATAAACACAGTACACAGAGGTCTAGTAAGAACCACAAGCCACATGTCCAGTGCCCAAATTTCAAATCCAGGCAAGCCCTGCAGTCGTCCAGTCCAGCAGGTCCTGGGCATGGTCTCCAAAGTCATTGCTTAGGATACAATGGTCCCGATAGCTGCATAAAGACACTAACTCAAGCAGCATGCAACAAAGTCTTTATTGAAGAAAAACATTTTTGAAAGACAAAAACCTGCTAGTTAAAATGGTTAAACTCAGAGAAAGGACATCCATCCTCCTAGGACACTTTTCTTTTTATGCCAGTGTCCAAATGCCACTGTAATTGGCACCAAAACATCTACGAATCCCATTTCCCTCAATGCACAGAAAATAAACAATTTTTATACATATTTCCAACTATCACTCACCATTTGGATGAAACATTTTGGATACAAATCTAACTGTTGGAGGTTTATTTGGATATTCTTCTGAAAATTCTATAACAAGTTTAAACGTTCCTAAAGGAAGAGAGAAAAAAAGTTACTTAAATCTAGTGGCAAAACATGTCTAGCTTTTGATGAAATTAAAATCTGCTTAACCCAGTTATTACAATCCCACAATTCTCATTATTCTGATAACATTACCAGTAATCATAACAATACTAGTCACTAAATGGAGAGAAAATTTCAAAAATTAATACTAGAAAAAAGTTTAAGTGAAATTCTTTCCCCAGACAAAAATCAATACAGTGGTGTCCTAGACCAGTGCTTCTTAAAGTGTGGGTCGTATATTATGTATGTCCAATCCCTACGCGTTTCACAACTTGGCTTCTTCAGGGGATTGTGACCTGCCCACCCATTTGAAGTGGCTTAACGAGGGTCAAGCTCTCTGTGTGGAGCATAGGCGGAGAAAAAACGACAGGGGGGGAATTTATCAAAACTGGAGCAGACAAAATCTGGAGATTTGCACTGCAGCCAATCAGCGTCTCTATTTCATTTTCAAATCTTACCTGAGCAAACTGAAGAGAGATGCTGATTGGTTGCCATGGGCAACTACTCCAGATTCTGTTTGCTCCAGTTTTGATCAATTTTCCCCACTAGGTCCTCAATTATTTACAAACACTCAGCAATCACTGATCGCTGAGTGTTTGTACCCTCTCTCCATCCTGACAGCTGTCTAAGGAGGCTGGGCGGTGCGGGAGGAGAGCTCAGCCCCCTGTGACAGCAATGAAAGCGGTCTCTGTTCACACCGCCGCTCTCTATCCTGGAGTGGCTGTCACACACCGCTCTCCCGATCTGTGACAGGAGGCTGAGCGACGCAGGGAGGAGAGACGCCGGCAGCTCACAGCGCTCGGCCTCCTGCGACAGTTTCTCTCCTCCTCGCTGGGACACAGAGCAGCACCCAGGGGGGAGGAGAGAAAGAATGGAGGCATTTTGCCAAAAGTGCTATTTTCGGCCGATATATCGGTGCATCCCTAGTAATTGGTATTGGCGAGTACTTGAGAAAAAGTTTTGGTACGCTTTCTTGTCTTGAAAAAAATGGTATCAGTGCATCCCTAGTTTAACCACTTGAAGTCCGCGGTGTTAAACCCCCTTCCCATCCAGGCTATTTTTCTTTTTTTACAGAAATATTGTTTATTGAGTTTTTCACAGACAGAAAATTAAAACAACATACAAAGGCAGCGTCAGGTGAGCATCCTTGAGAATAATAACATAGCTGTAAATAATAACAACCGTATAAGCAATTTATATGACATTGTGCCCAGATTCGAGCCGTGCCTCTGCCCAAAGTCTTGTCCCTGCCATGAGGGTCTCAGACTGCTAGAGCCCCCACCCCCGAGGGGGGTCAACGCTATTGAGTCGGGCGAGGACCTGGGTCTTCAGCATCAGGTTAGAAACAAGAAATCCTGCGAAAGCCCTGATTCCCTAACCATCAGGTAATTTGCCCCACCTAGAGCCGCTTTGCAAAAACAACATAAAAATTGACTCACAAGAAGACAAGCGGACAACAGAGGGACACACAAAAGGGGAAAGAAAGAAGGGGAGAGAAGGAAGGGGGGGGGGGTAGAGGATGATTACGTGGTCAAGGAGAGCAGATCATGCATTTATGTCATTGTCCTAAACTCATCCGTTGCCATAAACATTAGCCATGGCCTCCATCTGGACTGGAATGACTCAGACCTGTCCAGCCGCTCGGCAATCAGCTCCTAAGATCTCATTAGACGGCACATTTCCGCGGTCCATTCCCCCAGGGTTGGAACCACCTGAGAGTTCCAGTGTCTCGGGATCAACGCCCTAGCGGCGTTTACAAAAAATCATAAGAGGGATTTCTTTGCCCGGGAGATGGAACCCAAAAAAGCCGACAATATTGCCATTTGAGGCGTGAGATGGAGATCACTGGCAGACATTCTCGAGTACACGTGTGAGATGGTTCGCCAAAAGGGGGCAATCAGGGGGCAGCTCCACCAAATATGTGATAACGTACCAACACCCGTTTGGCACCTCCAGTAAGTGTCCGGTAGAGAGGGAAAAATCTGGTGCATCCTAGCCGGAGCTCTGTACCATCTAGTCAAGAGTTTGTAATTGCGTTCCTGCACCGATGAGGACATGCAGAGACTATGAGTGAAGCAGAAGCATTTCCGTCTCTCCTTCTCGGAAAGGACCACGCCCAATTCCCACTCCCATGCGGAGATGAAGTACGGGATTGCCCTCCGTCCCCAAAAAGTAGGAAATCGTACAAAAATGATATAAGATGGGGTGGGGATTCGCCTGCTGCACATAGTTGTTCAAATACAGTCAGGAGGTCTTGCATGGAGCCGTATGAGAAAAGTCTACGTACAAAGTGTTGAAGTTGGTGGTAGGCAAACCATGTATTTAGCGGCACAGGGTCAGGGGCAAAAAGTTGGGCCAAGGATTTGAGGGATCCCCCGCGTAGTCCCTGAAAAATGTATGAAGGAGCTGTCGCTTCCCAGCTCAGGAACCTAAGGACCCTGCACCCAGGGGGAAACTCCGGATGGGCCAGGATGGGGGTCATCAAGCCCCAGGAAGGCAACAATTTGTATTTGAGCCTTGTAGAATCCCACACTTTGAGCACCGGGGTGAGAAAGAAGGGTAGTGTAGAACTAGGGGGCCGTTGCTGGGACGGGAGCCAGGGGAGATTTGTGAGAGGAGACGGGGACAGTTCCCGCCGGGTTCCTGGTGTCAAACCAGTCTTCCAGATGTGATAAGTGAGTGACTCTATAGTAGACCTCGAGGTCCGGGAGTGCTGCCCCACCTCGTTCCCTCCTCATAGTTAAGACCGCATACCGTATCCTTGGTTTGCGGCACCTCCATATGTAGCGTATGATGGCGGAACGCAATCTGTTAAAGAAGTAAGGGGGCATAATTTGAAGGAGTAAAGGTCCGATGGGATGCGGACACCCAAATAAGTCATGTAGTCGGATTTCAGCGTAATGGGGAAGGAGCCACTCACACAGTCTGCCTCAGCTCGGGGCAAGGAAACATTCAGTAGTTCACACTTCTGTAGGTTCAACCGATAGTTGGACAGGCGGCCAAAGAGTTTAAATTCCTCCATCAGGGAGGGAATGCCCACGATAGGATTCGATAGATATATAAGCAAGTCGTCCGCATAGAGACCAAGTTTATGTACTTGGCCACCTATCTGAAGTCCCCGGACGGAGTCATTGCCTCTAATCGCATTGGCTAAGTGCTCCATCACCAAGATATAGAGCAAGGGGGAAAGGGGGCAGCCCTGCCTGGTGCCATTATAGATCGGGAATGGAGCCGACAAATTTCCATTGACCCGCACCCTAGGAAAGGGCCGGTGATACAATGCCATGATCCTGTCAACAAACTCAGGGGGGAGGCCCAAGTGCATTCTGTGTTTGGTATTATCCTTGACACTGCGCCTGGGTACAAACCCCACTTGATCTTTGTGAATGAGCTGCGGGATCAGGTCGGTTAAGCGATGTGCCAGAAGTTTGGCATACAGCTTAACATCTACATTGATCAAGGAAATAGGACGGAAATTATTGCAGTGCATGGTATCTTTACCTGGCTTGGGTAGAACCACTACCTGAGCCTCTAGCGATTGGCTGGGAAAGTGGCACGTAGAGGAGAGAGCGTTAAAGGAGTTCAGAAGAGGGGATGTTAAGATATCCTGGAAGCGTTTATAAAAACGGACAGTGAAACCATCCGGGCCAGGACTCTTGCCCGTCGGCAATGATTCTCCTCACTGACCGGTTTGCATCTGGTTCCCAGACCCACACAAGTGCACTATACACGTGATATATACATATATATATATATATACATATTTTTCCTGTCACCTTCTTTGATATATTCAGCCCAGTCAGCCAGCCGACCTAGTCTTGCGCCCTCTTGTTTTTCGTTTTGGTTTTTATATCCACAGGTACTCCTCCTGGTTCTCAGGGCTGCATACTATCTAGGGTCATACAATCCACGTCCCCAGGTTTAATCCGAGAGCGCTGTACGTACTATTTGCCTAAAAGAAAATTGGTGATTGTGGAATGGATGTCGGCCTTACAGCAAAGATCCAGAAGGAGGGTCTCATTCAGTTTCCATGAATAAGAAGACCTACTTGTGTGAGGTATCGTAAGGGCCAGTGAGACAGGGGAATGATTGGACCATATTTGTGCACCGGTCGACGTGTCGGGCGACCAGGAGAGGAGTCTATTCTGCTGTGAGATCTATGGGGACCGGAATAGCAAGTATAGTCTCTATGGGTCGGGTGTTGAATTCTCCAGATGTCGACCAGCTGGAGAGAATGTAGTCTCTTTTTCAATCTATTAATGGAGGAGAAAGAGACTTGAGACTTCCCAGATGTAGTGTCCAGGCTAGGATCAAGCACCACATTAAAGTCCCCCCCTAAAATGAGAACGCCCTCTGTGAAATCCGACAGCTGCGCCAAAATGGAAAGCACCTGGGGGATTTGTCCCTAGTTCGGTAGGAACACATTCGCTAGGGTGATCAGTTTGTTCTGGATGGAGCATTTCACAAAGACATACCTGCCCTCGGAGTCTACCCGTTCAGAGAATCCAGGCCATTTTTCAGTATTCAGCGCTGCGGTACTTTGACTGACGTTTATTCCGTCATAAACGTCAGTTAATTTTTTACCATTTTTATACAATTTTTTGGGGACAGATAGAGCTTTCTTTTGGTGGTATTTAAATCACCACTGCGGTTTTTATTTTTTACTATATTAAGGAAAAATTACCGAAATTTTTTAAAAAAACTGTTTCCCCTTTATTAAATGATAAAACATTTATTATTACCCAATTTTTTGGTAAAATATAAAAGACGGGGTCACGTCGGGTAAAAAGACACCAAACATGTCAAGCCTTAAAATTGCCTGCGCGCGCGAAACCTCAAAAAACGATAATACCCCAAATTGGCCATGGGCGACGGTTTAAAAGCTTCAGTTTAGTGTCATCAGTGATTGATGGCCCTAAAATGATTGCTCTCACTCTGACGTTCGCTGCGATATGTAACGTGTGTAGCGCAATTGTCGTTTTTGCACGCTGGTGCACTGCGACGCATATTTACGTTTATATGTGCGTAAATGTGCGGGTGGGGGTCTTAAACATTTTGGTTTTTTTTTTTTTAAACTTTATTTAAATATATATATTTTTTTTACACTTATTGTTATTGCTATTACAGTGGGGCAAAAAAAGTATTTAGTCAGCCACCAATTGTGCAAGTTCTCCCACTTGAAAAGATGAGAGAGGCCTGTAATTGGCATCATAGGTAGACCTCAACTATGAGATACAAAATGAGAAAACAAATCCAGACAAATCTCTTTGGCTGATTTGGAACAAATTT
>NW_017307741.1:329047-331651 GCF_000935625.1 Nanorana parkeri
CAAAAAAAAAAAAAAAAAAAAAAAGACATCCCCTGAAAATAAGACCTAGTGTGTTTTTTGGGGGCAAAAAAAATATATAAGACAGTGTCTTATTTTCGGGGAAACATGGTACATGTGTGTGCATTCTCAGGAGTCAAAGGGCTGTTTTTCATACTTTATTTCATAGACTCTTTCACTGGCCAGAGACCTAGAAATTCAAAATTCCTTCCACAAGATCTTCAATCATCTCTCATTGAAGATCTTGTGGAGGGAATTTTGAATTTCTAGGTCTCTGGCCAGTGAAAGATTCTATAAAATAAAGTATGAAAAACAGCCCTGTGACTCCTGAGAATGCACACACATGTACATCCCCCCTGCACCTCTACATTACCACCAAAAATTTAAAATCACTTACAAAGGTGGAAATGTCCTTTAATTGACAGGTAAGAGGGTACATTTTGTCTGACAAATTAGTTTATCTTTATAACCTTTAAATGATTCCTAATAGTGTTCTACACCATCACAGTATAATGTTTACCTATAGTCTGGTCAGTAAATAGTTTTTTTCCCTCCTCTTCCGAACATTTCCCTTTTTTGTCCCAGGGAAAAAAATGTTTTTTTCTCATGGCTTCAAAATTTCCACACACCATCGCCATGAACCTCGGATTAAGAGCAAAAGTTCTAGGGCCATCAGTCACTGTTAACACTAAAATGATGAGCAGTAAAGGCTTTTAAAACATCGCCTATGGGGAAATTTTGGGTATTGTAGTTTTTTGCGGTTTCACGGGCAAACACAATTTTAAGGCTTGACACGCTTGGAATCAATTTACCCGATGTGACCCCATCTTTTATATTTTACCCCAAAAATGGGTATTATATTCTGTTTCTGTGCACTAAATTTCATTTTAGTGCATTTTATCCTAAAAATTCTGGTTTGATAAACATTTGCGCAAATACAATGCAACATAAAAAATTGCAACTAGCATTTTTTTTTTTGTACAGGGGTGTGGAATTCCAATAGCCCGACGCCCCGGGACAGGCAGTTTCGGGCTCTGGGCTAGGAGTTTTTTTCTACATTTAGCCCGGCTGCGTGCAAGCAGCACGGCTTAGGGCCTGTTCACACGACGTCCGTTTTCTGTGCTGACCTGATCCGTACGCTCCTGCACTAAAAATGCATCCCAATGAATACCTATGTGTTTTATAGGCTACAGTTTTCACGTGCGCAGTCCGTTCAGGTTACGACAGAAAAATACTGCATGTCACATTTTGTACGGTCAGGAAACGGTGCGGAAACGCAAAACGCGTATAAAACGCACACATAGCACCGCATCTGCAGATCTGTACTTGATACTTATGTGAACAGGCCCTAAATGTAGTGTGGGAGCCGTTTTGTACAAGTGATTTTAGACGGCTGTACAGCCGTCCAAAAATCACTCGTAACCTGCCTGAATCACCTGCCCAAAAAGGCGATAATGTAAAAAATTAAAATAAAAAATATATTACAAAGCAAAAAAAAAAGTAAAATAAAATCAAAAAAATTAAAACCAATCCCTATCATCTTGCATGCGAATAAGCGCATGCATGGGGCATTGTGTGTGAGCGGAGTGGGCGATCCGTTACCACACGGCAATTGTGCACAAAACCATGTGGATGGCCGGGCGGTCACAGAATCGCACACCACCGCCAATAACGCTGGCAGTGCCATTATTGTCTAATAACACCCCAGTCGCACAAGGCAGATTGCGCAGTTTCCCGCCGCAATAACACCCGTGCAATCGCACATAATCGCGATTAAATACATTCAGAAATGACCATGCGGATGTAACCCCATTGAAATCAATGAGGCTGCGAGGCAACTGTACACAGCCTCGCCCAAGTCTGCACCCGCCTCAAAACGGTAAATTCACTTTCCCAAGTAATTTGGAATAATGGAATTACCCGCACAAATCTGGTCCAGACACCATCCCTCCCCCCCGCTATACTTACCTTTCCGGGAACGGTCATTCCCATCCGCCAGTATGGGTGTACTATCTGTTCCTGTGCCATTGTAATCTGAATTTCGCTCTCAAATTTCAAGCACTCGTTGATCAGCGCAGTCATCTGACGGCACTGATTAATGAGAAGCTCTTCTTGGCATTGCTAAATACGGTTATGGTTACATATTTTTTTTCTTTTTTTGTATCAGGACAAGTAGATTTTCAAAAGGGAGAAGAAGATCAGGCCCCCGCTTTAGTCCTTGGACAAGTAGTTTTTTTTTAAATGTCCACACCTCTGTTGTACATGGCCTCTCCTTTCAGAAAATATATAATTGGGGGTCTGAAGCTATGTTCTAGCCAGTGGCGTAACAACAAGCACAGTGGGGCCCGGCCAGATGCCGTGCGGGCCACCTGGGTCGCTATGGGATCTTCTGCTGCTGGCTTTCACTGGCGTCTGAAGACGAACATGCCGCTGTTAAATCATCTGTGCAGCAGCGCGTTTGTCTCCACAATCAATGAGAGCCAGCAGCAGCAGGGGAGCAGGCTGGACCCGGTGTTCTAACAACGTCGCGAGCCTCTGACGTCATCGGCAGTGGAGGAGGCGGGCCCGTGCTCGGCAGCAGGGGAGGAGGCGGCCTCGGTGACGAAG
>NW_017307741.1:332195-352946 GCF_000935625.1 Nanorana parkeri
GGGCTGGAGAGGGGGCGTGGCGGGCCATTGAAGTGAATGGCACCGTAGCCACGACCTCCGGCCACAATGCGATCGCCCGCACGGGATTGCAAGGCACATTGTGCCTGCAGTGCGTTCCGATGCGATCAAAATAGTGCTTGCAGCATTTTGACTGCACCGGACTGCACTACAGGCACAATGTGCCTTGCGATCCCGTGTGGCGATCGCATTGCGGCCGGAGGGCGTGGCTACGGTGCCATTCACTTCAATGGCCCGCCACGCCCCCTCCAGCCTGGCAAAAAAGTGAGCCGGCCGCAATGCGAGGCCAGAATTCGACCGGAACACACTGCTTATGGTGTGAACTAACCTTAGTGATAGACCTTGAACTTCCTGAAGGAATGCATGCAAGCCAATTGTTTTTTTTAAAAGAAAGATTTACCGTATTTTGCGCTCCATAAGGACCATAGGACACAGGGAGGTCCGGTGCGCCTTATGGAGCACTGAACAGACCGGAGCTTCTGTCACAGCTTCTATACAGAAGCTGTGACATAAGCTGCAGTTAGTGACCGCTGAGACAGGTGGCGCTGTGATTACAGCGCCACGGTCTCAGTGATCACACAGAGCAGATGAAGAACGTCCGTTCTTCATCTGCTCTAGGGGCTCTATGGTGATCTCGATCGCCACTGCTCGGTTTTAATACGAGTGATCTGATTAGATCACTCGTATTAAACGAGCAGTGGCTCCTACTGTACATTTAGCTCTGCTTTAGCAGGGCTAAATGTGCAAAAAACTCCGCCCGGCGCCCGAAACTGCATGTCTCGGGCGTCGGGCGATAGGGATTCGCTCCATAAGACGCACACACATTTACCCCCGTATTTTGGGGGGGAAAAGTGCGTCTTATGGAGCGAAAAATATACGGTAAAGGATGGAAACCTCCTAATATAACAACCTCAATTGTTTTCATCAACCCCTACATGGATGCAGGGGCGTAACTACAAATCATAGGGCCCCACAGCAAAACTTTTGGGGCCCCCGGCTAGCTCTGTAGTGGTTGGCAATGTCAATTCAAGAACAGGTAGCAGGAGAGCTGTCAGCATAGCATAATGATATTGGATATTATGATAAAATGATTAATACTCTTGCACGCAGTTCCTTTTCAACCCTAAGGCCTTGTTCACACCAAGCACGGAGCAGATCAGTTGCAGACCGGATCAAAACTGCATCCAATGTATTCCAATGGTATTTTTTGCTCCAGTTCACATCGCAGCGTGGAGTTGCAGAGCAGATCCACAGCAGGTTAAAAAAACTGCTGCAAACCCTATTTTACCTGCTCTGGAACGCATCAAAAACGCATGCAAATGCCTGGAACGCTCATACCAAAAAGAGCCCGGAACGCAACAAAAACGCATCTAATAGACTAGCGTGCGTGTGCAGAAACCTGACCGGATCTGCTCTGCATTTGGTGTGAACAAGGCCTAACACAAATGTCCTAGAACTCTAGCATCATTAAACCTTTTTTGTAGAACTACAAACCTTAGCCCTCCTATAAGGTTTTAGCAGAGGTGAAACGCTGGGATTTGTGACTGCGTTAGACATACTTGGTTAAGGGGTTAATTTCGGTCTTTAGCAGAAGTTTAGAGGGCAGTAAATCTACATAATTGTGATAGACAAGTAAATGCTTGGACTGCACAGAAAGGATCTGACCTGAGTTTTAGGGCTAGTACACACCAGAACTGCGTGCTGCAGTGCAATGCGTTTTGCTGCGATTTTACGGCAATTTACGCTATTTTTCTTTGCTTAAAATGGGATTTCAGCATGCGTTTTTGATACATTCCATTGCAATCCGAAGCAACTAAAAAAGGGCAAGCAGTATTTTTTATGACTGCATCGAAAAAGACTGCACTGGTGTGAACAGAGCACCAGAAATTCCATAGGAAAGCATTGCGATTTCATTTTGGATGCAGGTGCCATACTGAACGGACTGCATCTGGTGCGAACTAGCTAGGGCTGCACCAACTAATCGACTAAGTCGATTATAAATGGATGAAGGAAAACGTTGTCAAAGTTTTCCAACATCGATTAGTTGACATTCGATTAGTTGCCCTGCTCACCACATGCCGCTTCTCACACCGCTTTTCCTCCCTGCCTCACTCAGCTCTCAGACCCGCTCGCCAATGGCAGACCTGTCCGCCCGCATCCACGATCGACATGGGGAGACAGCACTGGGACGCAGGGAGAAAATGAAGCAAGGAGGAGCAGGCGTGGGGGGAGGGCAGCCGCCGACAGACAGGCCCATGATCTCGGAACAAAGTTGGGAAACTGCTCAGGTAAAATTGCCTGCACTTTCCCCCACATGGCACAATTCGCTGTATTAATGTATTGCAGGGATAGTGGAATTTGTATTCCTCCATAGTTGATGGTACATTACATATATAATACAGAGCAATGTACCATCAGCTATAGAGGAATACAAATCCCAGCAAAACATACACTGTATGTATGTGGTATTCGGCATTGCGCTGTATAATGTATTATTACTGGGATTTGTAGACGGTGCCATTCTGCATTGATTGCGGTATAATTTTACACTTTCCATTTCACTATATTGCACACCACACTTTTTTTTTAACTTCCACCGCTCCAAGCTTGCTCCCGTAATGGACTACAATCTCAGTACAAACTCAGTACAAACTAGTAGTCCATCACTGGAGCTATTTAAAAAAAAAAATCTGATTAATCGAACTCAATCGGCTAACTAATCGATTTTGAAAATAATCGTTAGCTGCAGCCCCATAACTAGCCCTTAAAGGAGAACTATGGGGTTAGGGCCCATACTTCTCCTAAGGGTAAGCTCAGTATACCGCGAATCCAGCCCCTCCCCTGTCACGGCTCTCTGCGAATACAGCCCCTCCCCTGCCATAGTTCTCCTAAGGCTGGGTTCACACCTAGGCGTATCGAATATGCGTGTTTCGTGACGTGCGTTTTACCGCAATTCGCTGTAAAAAAAATGCACCACAAACGCGCGTTTCCGAGGGCTACTTGGCTGTATCCCAATAGAAACGCACGACAAAGACGCCCCAAAAGAAGCTCCTGTACTTCTTTGGGCGTAGGGCGTTTTGTAGCGCGTTCATACGGCCTGTAATACGCCTAGCTGTGAACCACACCCATAGGAAAAAATGGGATTTTGAGCGTTTTGCAGAGCGTTCGAACGAGCTACAAAACGCCCAGGTGTGAACCAGGCCTTAGGGTAACAGGAGGACACAAACTAGTGTCCTCCTGTCACCCTAAGCTCAGTATACCACGAATCCAGCCCCTCCCCTGTCACAACTCTCTGCCGTGACAGGATCGAAAAGTGAGCGAACGCCGGTATGTGTTCGCTCACTTCCCGATCTACTGAGCCGACCTGTGACAGTTTCATTGTCACAGGTCGGCTAGAACTATGAGGATGAGTGAAAAGCACTCACCTCATAGTTCTCCTTTAAAGCAAAAAAATATGACATCCATACAGCTGCACGCCTCTAACATGTTTTACCACACAGGCATAATCACAGAGGTAACAGCAGTGATGGGAAGGGATCCTTATGTGTCGCTCTAATTGGGGCAACCAGTAAAGTTGATAAGATTAACCCCCACCTAAATATCTCTTTAATGTCTCTATAATTCATTGAAAATTTATTACAGACACATTAATTTATCAAAACAGGAGCCAGACGCACATGGCAACCAATAGGCTTCTATGTTTCATTTTCAAAGCTTAACTGAACAAACTGCAGAGAGAAGCCGATTGGTTACTATGGGTAACTGCTCCAGATTCTGTCTGCTCCAGTTTTGATAAATTCCCACATTTATATGCCTGAGAGGACAGAAACTATCATCTACTATCATACCAACAATCACCCAACTGTAGGAAGCACAAGACGGAGCCCACAAGCTAAGTAAACTGGAGCCTTTCCTCTGCAGTGCCTCTAGTGGCAGAAATGCATACTTCTTTTTAAGTTTGAGAACTGCATTGAGAAGTAGAGTGTTACTTGAATTATATTCCAGGATTTCCTTGTCTTCAGCTGAGAGAATGTGCAATAATTTAAGACTTTACATAAAGTCTCAGAAATCTTTCATTAAGGTCTTCATGTTATATAGTTTAAATACCATGCCAAAAATATATGATCATTGTAACATACTCAATGTTGTTACATATTCAACACTCCTTTTTGTTATTTCAATTTTTCCAGAAAAAAAAAAAAAAAGAAGAAGAACGGAACAAACAAAACAAGTTTTTTTCCCCAATTTTTTTTTTTTACAGCCCTTCCCATCTCTATCTGGTACTTTAGTTTTCTTTAAACGTTATGATGTTTAAATACATGCCTGCTGACTGCTGTTCGTACTGTCCCGAGTTTGTATACTGTACTCTTCATTTGTACAGTTCCTTTTCCAAGATTATACAAAAAGAATATATATATACAGGGCTCGAAAAATCCACTCGTCTACTCGTCTGTGACGAGCAGACTGTGGAGCCCGACGAGCAGCTTCCCGGCCGGCCATTGTAATTACACGGGCGGCCGGGAGCTTTACAGTCAAGCGATCGAGCGTCTCAAGAGACGATGGGTATGATCTCACTTGGGCGTATTTCAGCGTGTCGGAACGTGCTGAAAAACGCCCTATGCCGAAAGAAGTACAGGAGCTTTTTTGTGGCGTATTTCCGCGCGTATCCATTATGATACACCCGGATAGCCCTCGTAAACGCGCGTTTGACGCGCGTTCTGTGGGCTGCAAATCGCGGTTAAAACATGCACCGCAAAACGCGCGTCATACACGCATATGTTACGAACGCCTGGGTGGGAACCCAGCCTAAAGGAGAACTATGAGGTGAGTGCTTTTCACTCACCTCATAGTTCTAGCCGACCTGTGACAATTAGACTGTCACAGGTCGGCTCAGTAGATCGTGAAGTGAGTGAACACATTGTGTCTTGCCGTTACCCTAAGGAGAACTATGGGGAAAATCCCTAACCCCATAGTTCTCCTTTAATCACTGATAACACTAAACTGATGAACAGTAAAAGCGTTTTAATCGTCACCTATGGGCGTTTATTGCGATTTTTTGCGGGCGCACGCAATTTAAGGCTTGACATATTTGGTGTCTATTGACCCTGACTTTTATGTTTTACTAAAAATATGGGTAAGAATAAATGTTTTATAACATAACGTAGGGAAACCTTTTTGTTTTTTTTACATTTATGGTACTTAAAAGTAAAAAATAAAAAAATTGAATAAAAATGAATATATAAAAATATTAAAAAAAATGAGAAAGTTTATAAAAATAAAATACTTGAAAAAATTAAAATAACATTTTCGGTTTCGTTCTGACAATTTAATTTTTTACATTTCTATTTCAGTGCACCTCTAATAAATATGTATATATAAATCTATATATCTATCTATCTATAGGTAGATAGATAGATAGATATATTAGGGATGCACAGATAATTTTCGAGTACCAGTGCAGATACTTGGCAATTTCATGAGAACTACCAGGTTTGCAGCGGTTGCAGCTGGGACCTGGCTCTGGCGCTCCACCACTGTCCTAAAATCATTAGTCTGTATTGTTTTAGAAAAACTGTCTCATGACAATAAACAAAAATGTATCAGTACTCGTACTTGTAAGTACTCGGCAAGTACCAGTACTCGTACTCGCAAAACTGGTATCTGTGCATCCCTTTATTTCTATTTATAAAAACAAAATTGTACATTAAAACATAGATGTACAAATCCCAGGAGCTCCGTGTGCTCCTTACAAATGACAGCTGCCTCCTAACTTTTACATTTTTCTCTAGTGTAGTCTTGGAGCTCAAAAGTATCGGTACATGTACTCATACTTGTACCGAGTACTGTACTTGGTATATATAAATACAAAATCTGAATTCAGCCATGTTGCCTGCTGCAACAAAACATCTAAAAAGGTAGGACATATATTTCCCCTGTTATGCTGTGTGAATGGGAATACATAGAGGGGTTTTCTTGAAATTGACTGCAAAAGTGGAAATACATTTTTTAAGCTTTCACAAAACAATATTTAGAATAGCAAGCAGACAAATATGGTTTAGAAAATTAAAGCTAAACCCAAGGCAAGTGGCCAGGTACACGGTTAAAGCACACGCTTGTAATTTACACACATTGCAAAGCCGGACAAGATACACACTTTCCACACCACACAGCCAGGCGGGAGACAACATAAGTGAAAATTATAATCCACAAACTGGAGCAATATCAACTGTGGTCACTATTCCCCCCTACTGGATTCTCTAAAATGCAAGTTGTGTAGCTGCAAAGATGACCATGTGGTTTTAATACTTTCTTGGTCAAACCCACAAACAAGTCAACAGATCAGGAAGGTTAGAAGACCTTGTCTTTTTACTTTTTCCCCAACTCAGTGACTCAAAATAAATGTAAAAGGGTCAGCATTACAACCTGGTAACATTTTAAGAAGGCGTTAGCAAGAGCCACCTTCATGTTTGTCTCAACAGATTTATTTAATCAATTTTTGAGTTGCACAACTGTTGACATTGCTCAGGAATGCAAATCCTCTGCACAACAAAAACAGTTACAGAGAGCTTACCATCCTCAAATGGAGTTCCTTCAGGTCTAGAAGAAAATTGAATATACAGTGTAAGTTTCCATTTCTTTGAAAATTTGTATATGTTTCATTTATAGAAAAATATACTGCCACCTACAGGAGGTTTAGGACACTGACAAACCGAAAAATTTTCAGCCAGTCCCCACATAACCCCTCCTGTACCCAGCATGATATGAGTGAAAAAGCAGTACCAGGACAAAGCAAAAGCACAGAGCACGTGTGTCCCTCATCAGACTCCAAGGAATCGATTTTACAAATCTCTTATGTTCTTTTTCATTGAGGGACACAGGAATTCAAACAGTTGAGATGTCCAAAAGCAGTCCAACTGAAGTGTAGGCAACAGCCACTGACAGATCTGAGAAAGGACTTGGAACCATCTGAAGTTAACAGCTACCTGAAGGACCAATATTCAAATCTGAACCAGAAAAAGATAAGTTCTCTGCAAGACATGGGAATCCAGTAATGACCAAGTGAAAAACCGGAGGATTAACCTGTTGCTCAAACCAGGGCAGAAGAGATCCCTGTCAGGAAAATTACTTCACCGGAATTGATCACTGAACCCACACAAGCGCGTGGTTGTGAAGCCAAAAACACCAAAACAGGTGGAACATCAAAACTACCCAATGAGGAGAGAAAAGAGAGAGAGAGAGGGGAGGGAGAGAGCGAGGGGAGAAGAGAGAGAGGGAGAGCGAGGGGGGGAGAGGAAGGAGAGAGAGGGGGAGGAAGAGAGAGAAGGGGGAGGAAGAGAGAGTGAGAGATGGGAGAGGGAGAGGGGAAGGAAAGAGAATTCTTGGTCAATAAAAAGGTGTCTAACCTCCTAGAACACCAGCAAAAACAAAATAGACATGTCGGGTAGAGCAGGGGGTTATACAGTGGTTGGCTTAGAATTATTGTGTTTACCAGTGTCCTAAACTTCTTGTAGGTGGTAGTATAACCCAAACTGTTTCTTATTTCCTGAGTCCCTCAATGGATGAGAATGAAAATTATATTGCATACAAAAGTTTGGCCTCTCGGTGCAGTTTCCTGTATTCAGTAAAAAACAAAACAATCTGAAAGGCAAAATTATCTAACTGCAAACATTTTTCACCAGTCTCATATAAATAGAACAGTTCTGTGTTAATTTAATTTCGGCTGCTTTGTTTTATACCCTTTTTAAAACATACGAAAACAATCTTTGTTTAAAAAAAAAAATTACTACACAAGTCCTTGAGTGCCAAGTTGTTTTTGTTTTTTTAGCACAGAAAAATCTGCCAACATTCAGGCTAATTCTATCTGACTAAAACCTGAGTCAGAGCCATATGGAAAGAACAGAGGGGAGGGAGGAAGAGGAGTCATGGCTTTTTTGTTTGTGACTTTAATAAACATTTTATAAACATTCGAGCAAAGTACAGCAGTTATGCTGCCCAGCTCAAAGAAATTTACCAAACATACCCAAAAATAACTGCATTCCAGACCATAATATTATTCTCAGATGGTGCACCACTGACGCCAACAGGAGGATCTTCCTGTAATCTGTAAAGACAAAAATGGTTTCAAAGGTTATCTAGGGCTGCAACTACACCATCTCTGTCAGGCAGAATGATCACTCTGAAGAGGTACACCAAAATAGAAATTTTCAGGTTGAAACTAAAAATATTTTTTTCTAAATCTTTTTTAAAAAAATTATATTTTATTTTTACTTTACTGTCAGGGGCTTTGGTGAAATATCAGAGGTCTAAACAGACCCCTGACATTTCCCTTTTGAAGAAGAATAAGATTGAGGACACAAAGTCCTCAATCTCTTTTTCTGCAGCCTTTGTTATGAATGAACAGAAAGCATCTATACGGAGTGCTCCTGTCGATTCATAAACTGAGGATATAGTATGAGTTACTATGTCCACAATCATGAATGAACAGGCAGGGGTGTGGAAATTTAAAGGGAAAAAAAGAAAACTACTTGTCCAAGGACTTAAGTGGGGGCCCAATCTACTTGTCCCTCATGACAATCCACATACTTGTCGTGATGCAAAAAATAATCTTAACCAAAACAACTGTACCGGCGCAGGGGAAGGACTGTTCACGGAAAGGCAAGTATAGCGGGGAAGGAGAGGGGCAAGATTTGAGCGGGTAATTTAATTTTCCCATATTACTTGATAAAGTGAACTCTGTGTGTGTTAGAGTGAGCGCTGCTGCCCAGTTACCACAATATGGCACACATTGGAATAGGGGCATCACACACACACACTGCCCTGCACGTGCCTTTATTTACATGCAGATAAAAGGGGGAAGTGGAGTTTTCATTATTTACTTAATTTTTTTTTCCACTTTTTAAAATTTGTATCTCATTTTTTTTTTTAATATCTTTTTATTGTTTTCAGAAAAAGAAAATGTGTTTCATACTGCCAAAATGTACAGGTGAAACTCGAATAATTAGAATATCGTGCAAAGTTAATTTATTTCACTAATGCAACTTAAAAGGTGAAACTAATATATGAGGTAGACTCATTACATGCAAAGCAAGATAATTCAAGCCGTGATTTGTCATAATTGTGATAATTATGGCTTACAGCTCATGAAAACCCCAAGAACCCCAAATACACAACCTCAAAAAAGTAGATTATTACATGCAATCAATAAAACAAGGATTGTACATAGAACAATATCGGACCTCTGAAAAGTACAAGCATGCATATGTACTCAGTACTTGGTTTGGGCCCCTTTTGCAGCACTTACTGCAATTACTTTTGCACGATATTCTAATTATTCGAGTTTCACCTGTATATAATTATAGCACTTTACCTATGTTTTTACAAAATAAATGAATGCATTCTTTCAATCCATCCTATATTTTTTATTCTCTTATTCTATTCTTTCTTTCCATCATCTTAATATACTTCAGTGCTATATTCTACATACATGTATAAATATCTCCCTTTATTAGAGAAAGTAAAGGGAGGTAAAAAAGGGGTACAGGAGGGGGGGTTCGGAAAGGGGGGAGGGGAGAAGGGTATATGAGGATGCATAATCAAAAGAGATTAATAAATAAATAGGAGGCATATCTTGCTTAATTAACCTTATACATTCACATAATGTTAATAGATTTTTGAACCGAGGCTAGGTGTCTCATTATCTCCATACATACTCTTCTTTACCCTTTATGTTCGAATATTCTATTTAATGTTCATCCTGTATAAAAGGTGGCCATACACTGTACAACCACCACAAGACCTTAGTCTTGCGATGGTTGTAAAGTGATTAAAAAAACGTACGATCTGCCCATCTTGGACAGGCAGATCGCACTCTCGATCATCGCAAGCCCCCCCCCCCCCCCAGCCTACCATAAAATCCATTCCCAGAGTCTCATTGTTGTCCAATGTTTGCTTAACCCCTTGATGACTGAGGCCTTTTTCCATTTTTTGCACCCTTGTTATATTCCACAATTTAGGCCTGAAAATTACTTAAAACCCCCAAACATTATATATTTTCTGAATGCCAAGACCCTATAGAATAAAATGGTGGTAGTTGCAAATTTTTATGTAGCGCAATATTAGCGCAACTCCTTATTAAGCCCCATAATTTAGTGACAAATTTAATTAAATGCCCCAGAACACAATAAAATACCCATTTTTAAAATTAATATAAAAGATGATGGTTACAATGAGTAAAACGATACCCAACATGCCCAGTTTACAAATTGCGTGCGTCCGTGAAACGGCGAATAACTGCAGTACCCCAAAAAGTCCATAGAAGACGCTTTAAAAGCCCCCACAGGTCATCAATTTTTTCTCCACGATCGCAGATCCATTGCGATACCGATCTACAGCTGCATTCCTGCTCCCGTTCAGCCGACGAGTGGCAGCCTGGCCAGCTGAGCTCTCATTGCACCCGACGGTGAGTGCCACGTTCACCAGCACAGTTCACTCTGTCCCAACGGACCCCCCAGGTACAATAATTACCAGGGAACATCTATGAACTGCCTATTGATGATGTAGCCCGCTCTTCATACCCACACAGACCGGCCATAGACACCGCTGAGCGATCCATACAGCCTTCACTCCTCAACTGCAAGACCTCATCTTGTCCGTCCAAACAGTGAGTTTTCAGTCAAATATTGATTTTAAAGTTTTCATCTGTAATACCCCAAACAAATCCCAGGGTTGTAGCGCTTCTTTCCACCCTCCTTCTTTCATATGCCTACAGGGTTCCTCCCCCTGAATAAGAAGCTTGCTCACCCCATATTGTTTTAACATTGTTTCAAAATTGTTTTAAAAAAGGTTTTAAAATTGTTCTAACATTAAAATTGGTTTTAAATATATCGAATTCCTTTACCACATTCCACAACAGTTGTGCGCTCGCCATTTTTACCGTTTTTAATCAAAACTAGGGATGCACCAATACCGGTTTTTCGGTATCGAGTACGAGTACCGGGTTTTTGCTTTCGGATCTCGCCGACACTGAATACTAATACCGGTGCTTCTGCTGACATAGAGCAGGCTTCCCTGGTAATCAGGAAACCGGGCAGCAGGTAATGACATCCCGCCCAGGTTCCTGATTTCCACGGAAGCCGGCTCAGACCCCGAAAACTACGGCGGGGGGTGCGGGCAGAAACGATCGCCGCTGCTCAAATTAATACAAGTGGTCTGATCAGACCACTTGTATTAAACGAGCGGCGGCGGCTCCACAATGTACATTCAGCTCTGCTTGTACGGAGCCGGGCTGAATGTACTTTAAAACTACTCGCCCGGCACCCGAAACTGCATGTCCCGGGCGTCGGGCGATAGGAATTCCACACCCCTGATATTGGCACTAATGTTCTTTTATAACTCAACATTGGTATGTCTGTTACGTGGAGAAGGCACGCCAATGGGTTGTTAGATACAGTTATATTCGTAATTTGTTTAATAAACTTAACCACTTGGGTCCAAAACAATTTCAGTTTAGGGCAGTGCCACCAAATGTGTAAGTAAGTGCCCACTGCCCCACATTTCCTCCAACATTCTTTCAATCTAGATGGGTGCATCTTATGCATCCGGTCTGGTGTATACCACCTAGCTAGGAAACGGAATGTCGTATCTGTCACTAGCGAGCTAATTGACAAGGCAGCGTGAGCCCTAAGGATTTGTTGTTTACGTAGATCAGTCCATTTAACCCCTTCGTGACTGACGACGTACATTGTACGTCGCCAGCATCGGGGCTGTTTAAACAGACTCCCGGTGACTTTTGCCGCCGGGACAGACAAAAAAAAGTTTTTAAATTAGATTTAAATAAAAGAAATCTAATAATAATAGAAAAAAATGTAAAAGTCCCCCGCGAGCACGCGCGTCGCCACGTAAACACGCGTCGGACCACCATTTTATTCTATAGGGTCTTGGCATTCAGAAAATATATAATGTTGGGGGGTTTTAAGTAATTTTCAGGCCTAAAATGTGTAATATAACATGGGTACAAAAAATGAAAAAAAGGCCTCAGTCATGAAGGGGTTAATTTGAAGTTCCTGTTCCCACCTCATAAGGTAATCTGGGAATAATTGGGAACTAGGACCTAAAATAATTGCATAAAGTCGTGAGATTCCATGTCTCGGATATTCTGATAAAGATAACAGTTTCTCCATTGGTAAGAATTCTCTCTCAGAGCGTATTGGTTTCGGTAATTTAGTCACGAAGTCATGCAATTGTCTGTATCTCCATGTATCAAAGGGGAAAAGTCCCCATTGATTTTGGAGTCTTTGTAATGAGTAAATATGTTTCCCATCATGAACTTGAGAAAGTTTCAATGTTTCGTGTGTTGTCCAATGCAAAAATCCGCTATTGTGCAGCCCCGGTGGAAAAAAGGAATGGCCCGTTAACGGCATCAACGGGGAATTATACTTGCCTATTAGGCCATTATACCATTTATCCCATATGTCAAGAGTATGCTCTGATAGAGGGGATATATAGCTTTCAAGGCGGCGAAATTTTGGTGGAATCCAGCAAACATTCGATAAGCTTTGTCCTGATAGTGAATTTTCTAGTGATACCCATAGTTTAGTTTTAGTGTGATAGTGCCAGTCTAACATTCTATTAAGTGCCGCTGCTTGGTAATATTTAGTAAAATCTGGTAGTGCTAATCCGCCTATATTTCTAGGCAGCGTTAAGGTTCTATGTGAAATTCTGGCTGTGGATCGCTTCCAAATGAAAAGGCCCACCACCGATTGTAAAGTGTTTAAATATGAGGTAGGTAAGTGTATTGGTACAGTTTGAAATAAGTATAATATTCTCGGTAATATATTCATTTTTATGGCATTTACCCTGCCGGTGAGTGATATAAAAGAATGGTGATTTAACCAATTAATTGTGTCTTTTTTTATAGTGTTCAGTGCTGATATGTAATTAATAGTGTAAAGGTTTGATATATTAGGGGTTAAATAAATTCCTAAGTATTTCATTTTATGTGTTTGCCAACTAAAGGGGAAGGATTTCTGCATAGTCGTTACAATATGAGCTGGGGTCGAGATATTCAAAATTTCTGATTTGGACACGTTTATCTTAAAATTAGATATTTTACGGAAGGTTTCCAATTCCTGCAATAATGGAGGTAATGATAGTTGTGGTTTTTGTATAAAGAACAATATATCGTCTGCGTTGGCCGCCATCTTATGTTCATTACCCTTAACCGTTATTCCCGTGATGTTCAAGTTTTGCCTTATATTAATAAGAAGCGGTTCTAGCGTGAGGGCAAATAATAACGGGGAAAGGGGACATCCTTGTCGTGTACCGTTACTTAACCGCTTGAAGACCAGGTGTTTAGACCCCCTTCCTGGCCAGGCCATTTTTCAGTGTTCAGCGCTGCAGTACTTTGACTGACATTTATTCCGTCATGCAACGCTGTACTGAAATGAAAATGTAACAGGGACGTGTGTACACACCCAGTTACATCCAAGAAGCTCCCGGCGGGCCGTGTATACACAGCGGCTGGCCGAGAGGTACTTAATCTAAATTCATCAGATAGAGTCCCATTTATCTAATGCATGCCGTAGGGCCTGCATATAGTGCCATAATACCAGTCAAAAGTCGTGGACCAAATCCTACATGCTGTATTACGGCCCTCAAATATTCCCAATCGACCCAATAAAATGCCTTTTCGGCGTCACTAGATAAAAAAATAGTATGTTGCTTCGAGGAAGAGGCATGATGAATAAGCGAGATAGCTCGTTGCGTGCTCTCAACACACGTCCTGGAATAAAGCCAGTTTGATCCGGCAGGATCAGCTGGGGCATCAACCGGCTTATTCTCTTAGCTAAGATCTTTGCATACATCTTTATATCTGTATTAAGAAGCGATATAGGTCTGTAGCTACCACATACGGTCGGGTCTTTAGCTGGTTTAAGAAATACAGAGATATAAGCATGTAGTGACGTCGATAATGGAATGGAGCCTTGAAATAGAGAGTTAAAATAATTACTAAGCTGGGGTATTAACAAGGTTTGAAATATTTTGTAATATTTAATAGTGAACCCGTCAGGACCCGGGCTTTTGCCCTCTTTGGTTGACATGATCACCTGTCGAATTTCTTCTTCAGTAATGGGGGCTTCCAATTCTGTCATTTGAGGTATCACTATTTTGGGAAACAGGGAGGTTTTTAAGTATTTCTCAATAAGTTTTAAATGTTGTCTTTTAGATTCTATAGTATTTTGGGGTCTGGTATTATATAAGGTCGCGTAATAGTCTCTGAAAACCTTTAAAATATCTGCTGAAGTATGTACCAAGACATCTTGTTTAGACTTAATTTTTGCTATAAAATTAGCACTCTGTTTTTGTTTTATTATTCTTGCTAATAGTTTCCCTGGTTTATTACCTAATTCATACGATCACTGAGACAGATAGTTAAGAGATCTTTTATATTTCTGCTTCAAAGCTGAGCTTAAATTTTCACGGGCAATGGTCAATCTCTGGCGATCTTCAACAGTTAGAGATTTTTTATGTAAGTTCTCAAGATTTACTACCATCTCCGTAAGCTCAGTTACTCTAATATTTGCTTATTTTTTCTTTCTTGCACCGTGTGAGATAAGTAAGCCCCGCAAGGTCGCCTTATGTGCTTCCCATAGGATTCCCGGTGACGTCTCTTCTCTAGTGTTCTCTTTAAAGTAATAGGTCATATCTTTTTCTAGAGCTGAGAAAATCCTCTTATCCATTAGGAGGGATTCGTTTAGCCGTCATAAGGGGATAGTTCGTGAAATATTAGGGAATGTCAGTGAGACCATAACAGGTGCATGATCTGACAAGGTGGAAGCTTTATTTATCATATGTATATAATGATGATTCACCAAAACATAGTCTATTCTTGTATACGTATTATAGGATGGTGCATAATACGCGTGGATGAAGGATCCTCTAGCTATCTATTAGTTGCATGTTATGTAGCGTTAGTTTAAGAGAATGTAGCCGCTTATAGGCAATATGTGATCGGCCTGTCGATGAGTCTACAGCCGGGTCTAAGTGGAGATTTAAATCTCCAGCTAACATCGTAATCCCCTCTTGAAATTCTGATAAGACGCGAAGCGTCCTCTTTAGAAATACTGTTGGGGATTTATTCGGTGCGTACACATTTGCCAATGTTATCCAGCGATCATTAATTCTTCCCTTTAAAAATAGAAATCTCCCCTCAGGGTCTATCATCATAGCCTCATGTTCATATTTACGATTCTTACGCATGCCAATAGCTACCCCTCGAGAGCTGTTAGATGGAGAAGTGGAATAGCACCACAGCGGGTAGTAGATTGAATTTAATCGAGTTCCCGTATGATGCGAAATATGTGTCTCCTGTATAAAAGCTATGTCACAATGTAATCGCTTCAATTCTCGAGTCATACAATGTCGTTTCTGGGGTATGTTAAGTCCTCGTACATTAAATGTTAAGATATTAATATCGGCCATCAGCATGGGTAAAAAATTAAGTGTTTATCACCCGTATTGCCTCATAATAGTTACCCCCTTTAACATTTAGACAAGAAAAAGGGAAAAGAAAAAGGAAAAGCCAAAACAAAAAAGAAAATTATTATTACCGTATCTGTAAGCAAAAAAAATAACAGTAAAAAAAACAGGGGGAGGGGGGGGGGAATACAGAGGTTAAAAAGAGCAAGTGTGGATCTACCTATACTTAGGCGATCCACCTCTAATAGTTCCCTAGAACCTAGCTCATTAATTGCAGGGGTCATGTCTGTGTCCCAATTTGGCTCTACATCAGTCTCCGGCGGTCTTTCCCTCCAAGGTATAAACCGCCAGAGAGTCGAGACGCACTACTCTCTCCCAATATACAAAAAATACTATCTCATGTACATCCACATTCCAGGGATGTCATGAGTATTTTTACTTAAGGACATCTATCTTATATTTCTTTAGTAAGCAATCAGAAAAAACAAATTTAATATATACAATATTTCCCATTTAACCCCTTAAGCCATAATATACATCGTGCAGTTATCCCATGTCATGCATTTATATAGATCTTCAACTTAATGCCATCTCTCTTCAGGCCATGGGTCTTTAATGTATGATTCAGCCAGTCTTTCATTTTCAAAATTTATGACTAAGGGGCTGTGGGTTTCCATGATGCTTCTGGTATTAGATCTAGGAGCGGGATTGTCTCTCGCCAGTCTGGCAACGCTGGGGTCTGGATCTCTAATATGGTGCAAAACTGTTCCAAATCTTCTGGGAATCTAAGAGTCCCCATCTTGCCATTTTTCCTTGCCATAAGGCATGAGGGAAAGCCCCATCTATAAGTAATACCCGCCCTTTGTAAGATTTCTAATAATGGCCGTAAAGCCCTGCTTCGCATCAAGGTTTCTCGTGTCAAATCTGGATATACTTGTATTTGCACACCTTCAAAAAGAACCGAGGTTAGATCTCTGTTTTCTCAGGATATTTTCTTTATCAGAATAATAATGGAGACGGCATATAATGTCTCTAGCTGTTTCGGCCGAAAAGTTCAGTGGGCGTGAAATTCGATGTATGCGATCAAATATCAGCGGGGTACTCACGTTTTGTCGTGTAGCTGTATTAAAGATATGCCTCACGGTATTAGCTAAGTCCCCCTGCAATATTGTCTCCGGTAATCCGCGCACTCTAAGATTATTTCTGCGTCCTCTGTTATCTTGATCTTCCAGGCGGTAATTGAGCAGTCTCTGTGTGAGTGCGAGTAAATGCACCTGTGTCTGTAAAGCCATCAGCGCAGTAGCCTGTGCATCTAGTCTATTTTCCCCTTCCTCCACGTGTAGGAGTAGCTGTGCCACGTCTCCACGAAGAGATTGAATGTCTGTTTTTATACACTGTTGCAGCCGAGAAAGCACAAGGGAAAGTTCATCCTTTGTAGGGAGAGTTTTTGTCAATTCCTCCATTGGTGATACTGTACGTCTGTCTCGATCATCACTTGAATTGGCTTGGGAATATGAGGAGTCTACCTCCCTACCATACAGGGACGAGGCCAGTGAAGATTCGGTACGTGCATTTGAGTTCCGCTTTTGCTGTTCCGTTGTTAAGTAGTGTTGTATCGTCCCTGCTTTTGTAGAGCCTATGCGGCCCGTATTCCTCCTCATATCGCTGAGTGTTAGATCCCAATACTGTGTATTAATTCCAGTTCCAATGTCCAGTTTACACGAGAGAGGTGCGGTGCGATGCTCAGTCTAGATGCAGCCATGACACTCAGGCCACGCCCCCTGTATCTCATCTTTTGATTGTTTGATTTACATTTTTTACTACACTTTTTCAATTTTTCGTAACTTTATTTATTATTTATATTAATTTTTAACTTTTTTATCTAATTATTTTTTCCACTATTTGTTTTTCCACTTTAACTTTATTGCTATCACACAGGAGCTAACAAGCTCCTGTTTGATAGCATTCGGAGGTGACAGGTTCTCTTTATGGAACCTGTCACCTCCAATACAGGAGTTCTAGCATAATCTCTTGTGACAGCTGAGATGGGAAGGCTTTGGGACAGCGTTCCTGTATCAGTGTTCACACGGGGAAGAGCAGAGAACTGACGTTTTCCGTTCTGCTCCTTATCGTAAACTAATTTGTCATGGCCCAGGGTCCCCCAGAAGAGCGGGAAACCCAGAAAACCACGGCAGGGAGTGAGCCGGTGGGCGGTGACAGAGGCAGCAGCCAGTGACAAAGACAGTGGGTGGTGACAGATGGCGACCAGGAAGAGATGCAGTGGGCGGGGAGAGAGGCAGTGTTCGGTGAGGGTGAGTGACAATCAGGCTGCTTACAAGTGATCTTGGACGGCTGTACAGCAGCTCGAGATCACTTGTACGATACGGCTCCCCTCTACATACAGCACCTGCTGCTTGTCGGAAGCAGAGCTAAATATAGGAAAAAAAACCTACCCGCCCTCCCGTAACTGCATGTCCCAGGCTTCGGGCGATAGGAATTCCACACCCCTGACAGGAAGTGATGTAGGGCACTATATGTTCATTCATAATTGGGCACACAGTTAACATACTATGTCCTCAATTATTTACAGGCACTCAGCTGATCGTGAGCACTTGTACTCCACTCTCCATCCTCAGCTGTCACAAGAGGCCGAGCAGGAGGTGCAGGGAGCCTCCTGTGACACGACTGGCAGCTGACTCCTCCACCGAAACGCTGGCTCGGCCGGAGAGCTTAGCCTTCTGTGACAGCGCTCTCCTCCCCGTCCCACTCAGCCTCCTGACAGTTTCTCTCCTCCCCACTGGATGCCGCTCTGTCAGAGGGGACATAGGGCAGCACCCTGCGGGGAAGAAACTAGGGATGCACCGTATTTTTGGCTTTTTGCCTAAAGTACCATTTTTGGCCAATATGTTTCGGCAGCCGAAATTTCGGCGCATGCCTACTCTGAAGTGCCAGTTGCTGAATCAGAGTGTATCAGCACAGAACCCCCGTTACCACTCTCCATTGGCCGCTCAAGCTACAAAAGAAGATCCCATGAGCCGCCAGTTGGACAGCTCTCATCTAGAGCTAAAATGTATGGCTCTTATTTGTCTGGGAGACTGGACCTGTTGGCAAGGTGTGAATGGATTGATGCAAGATCTGTAATGTTCTTCTTACTCTATATAAACACACACACGCCATGTCATCTCAGTAACATTGAAACTTTAATTACAAGTACATACACAAAAAAACAACACCACCACCATACAACAAAGGTGTCACAAATGTGTAATGTGTGTAATTATCTGCATATGCAGATTATATCTTATTATAAAGAATTACGTTTATATGGAGAGATCTCTAACTTTCAGATTAATTATTCAAAATCAGAGATTTTTACCCTTGAATATTCCCCCAGCAGTTAGCCTTAACTTAAAGTCTTCATTTACCTTTACATGGGCTTGCCAACATATTCGCTATTTAGGAATTGAGCTTCCAAGTTCTTTAAATTAAGTGTATGAACTTAATTACTTACCCTTGCTGAAAGTGATTGGTAGGGATCTTTGTTCTTGGGATAAGACTTAATTTACATGGTTAGGCCGTATAAACATTTTAAAAATGAATGTATTACCAAGGATTTTATTTTTCTTACAATCAATCCCGATTAGACTGCCGCCCCAGTTTTTTAATCAATTACACAGAAAGTTACTACGATTTGTATGGAGCAATGGAAAGCCGCGACTTTCATATGACATCTTGAGGAGTAAGCAAATGGGAGGCTTGGGATTGCCAGATGTCACCCTTTATTATAAGGCTGTTGCGATACAGAGCATATTAGATTGGCAACATCATGATAAGGATAAGTTGTGGGTGAAGTTAGAAAAATATATGGCTGCTAGAAATATAGCTTAAGCTCATTGGCTAAAGTCGGCCAGTAGAGGATTAGCAGGTACAGCATCACCTTTTACTATACACACTTTGAAAGTATGGGATATAGTAAATAAAGATGGGGAATTGGTTCCTAATATATCCCCTTTAACACCGATTGGCGGCTTTCCATGGTTCCCACCTGGTGAACAATTATCGTACTTGGAAGGTGGGGCAGGGATGTTCGGATAAGTAATTTTATGGTTGGAAATGTCCTTAGATGAATTAAGGGAAAAATGGGGCATATTCCCTTTAGATACTTGGCGCCATTTACAACGGAGTAATTTTTCGCAAAAAAATGCTTGTTTAATTAGGCCTTGTGAGCCATTGACCTTCTTTGAAAGACTGTGGGATGCTGAGTCTTCGCCGGGTCACTCTCTTTCCCTAATGTATAAAATGTTCCTGCATTTAGTCGGAAAGGCTCTTGGTATTTCATAAGGGAATGGGAGAGATATGGGGGAGACCTTTACAGATGAACAAAAGGATCAAATGCTGTCAAGGGTTTATGTGGCATCCATAGACTCTAGAGCTCAAGAAACTAATTATAAAAAGGTGCTTACCCAGTGGTACCAGGTTCCGTATTCATTAGGGAAAATATATCAAAATGGAGGAACTGTGGTTTACCGGGTACATATTTACATGTATGGTGGGAATGTCCGAAGCTTAAGCCTTTTTGGCAGAATATTAGAGAACAAATGCAACTTATTTTTGGGGAGACTCTTCCATTCACGTCTTCTACTTTTTTGCTGTATTTGTTGCCTATTTCAAAGGCTAGATATAAAAGATACACCTTTGCCTCATTTATTAAATGCAGCGAAAAGGTTGATTCCGAGATTTTGGAAGAGTCCAACAGTTCCTACCAGAATGGATTGGGTTCGGCTGGTTAATCTCAATATGGAATCTGAAAAGTGGATAGCAACTTGCAAAGGGAAATATGATACATTTTGTAGTATGGGAGACATGGATTAACTATAGCTCTACGGTTCTTTAAAGTGAAAGGGAATGCTTATGGTCTGGAAATATAGAACTGCAACTGGAATGGAGGGGACTCCCCTATCTCCATTCTGTTGTAGCTGTTTTTTTTTGTAATTTTTAATATTGTATAAAAGAATAAGAAGGGATGGTTTTAGTATATTTGATTGGTTCATTATTCAGTCTTCCGTATACCTTTTAAAGTTACATACGTATATCACTCATGAGAATTTGTTTATGTTTTTTGTCTGTTTTGTTTAGTTTTATTTGGATATGTATGATTATGTTATGATGGTATAATATAACATGTTTAGAAAAGATTATATAAAAAAAAAAAAAAAAAAAAAAAAAAAGGGGGTGTAAAACCAAAAAAAAACATTC
>NW_017307741.1:352963-377284 GCF_000935625.1 Nanorana parkeri
AAAAAAAAAGTGTGTGTAAACCTCAACAATACACTTCTCTTTTTTGCTTGCTTATGGTCTGTGCAACCACTTGCAGACCAGCCCTTTTACATATAGGGCCAGTCCGCAATCCTATTGTTTCGGGAGGACTTACCCATATGTCTTCCTGGAATCTGATGTGTGAGGACATCAAGCATGCACAGAAGCCCTTGCTCCCACTGTCATTACACAGTGGAGAGCATCAGCCTCAGGCCTAGACTGCAGGGCTGGATTTCTCGCTAGGCAATGTTGGCATCTGCCTACAGGTGCCCTCCAAAAAGGGGCACCACCTGTCTGTAAAATATATATATCTATATATATATTTTTTCAACATAAGTCCAACATCCCTGGATAATGGGACACGTCCACCATATACACTATGTGCCATAGTTCCCCTTTGTCCACATCCCCTCCAGCACATGGGGGGAAAAAATCACCATACATCTCATGCATTCTAGACAAAGAGAGGTAACAACGGATAAGTAATTTATAATTCATCTTTTCCATGGTATGTGCCATTGAGGAGGTATGTGTTAAAGCCAATACCTTAATGTCTTGTTCAACAGGCAGCTGGCTACCCAAGTCCCTCTCCCATCTAATCAAAGAATCGGGAAACTCTGATCTCCCTAATTCCAACAACATTTTATAAAAACAGGAGGAGATGTTTCCTAACGTACGGGAGGGAATTATAATATTTAATACAATGTACCGCAGCGCTGAATACTGAAAAACGGCCTGGCCAGGGGTGTAAACACCTGGTCTTTAAGTGGTTAAATAGTAACCAGCACGTGCTGTGTCCAGCTTCTGACAAGTTTATTACTGGTGTAGCGAAGATACGCATCTTGCATATCCTGTCAGCAGCACGGCGCTGCAAGACTATAGTCCAATCATGCCGACTGGTGACATTTTTGACTGACTGGTGAGACACCCTAAAGTTTTTTTAAGGTGTGTGTGTGTGTGTGTGTGTGTATAATTATGGGTTCTCATATTGAAGAAGATCCATGGTGTATGTTATTTCATTGCACTATAGATTCTGCAGTGAAATATAGATTTTCATTGACCCCACATCTACTTAATGCTGTGAAAGCTCTGATACCGCAGTATTGGAAGAAGGTTTCTATACCCCCGTTACATCAGTGGTTTGAAAAATTAACAACATTTGTAATATGGAAGAGATGGTTTTAACATCTTGGGAGGACAATATAAAAGATTTTATCAAATATGGGCACGGTGGTTTGAATTTAAGAAAAATGCAGATTATGGTTTGGTGATGTCATTGGCACATTAATAATGGTCTTAATATGATGAGGTATATAAATCAAGAGGGGTTTTCTTTTGTCTTTGTAACAAACACATATATATATATATATATAATCAACTCTACTGGGAAGGCTGTCCACAAGGATTAGGAGTGCATCTATGGGAATGTTTGAGCATTCTTCCAGAAGCGCATTTGTAAGGTTAGGTACTGATGAAATTGTCCAAAATGTCGTGGTATGCTGATGCCTTAGGAGGAGTTCTTTTCACTGGAACCAAGGGGCCAAACCCAACCCCTGAAAAGCAACCCCACACCACAATCCTCCTCCACCACCAAACTTTTTTTTGAAAAGTACTTTTTATTCAGTTTTGCAAATAAAAAACATTAACAACAATCACCTACAGCAGTAGGGGTACATACTTAGTCTAAACAACCCACCACCCCACCCAACAAACCCCCCCCCCACAAAACTTGTGCCAGGTTGTGCCCCAGGACCGAGTGTACCACCAGAACCAGATATCTCAGAATGCCTTAGTGCCACAAAAATGGTGTATCTGCAGGCCCCCAACCCCCCATAACTGGGGGGGCTGAGTGCCTGTACACACACACTGGGTCAACAGTCTCCTGTAATTATATCCACCCTGTGGCGAGACCGGATAATGAAGTGTGAACTACAAGGTGATGAGGTATAGGGACAGCTGCCTATATCATCCTAACAGTTCTCAAGGTGGCTCAGCTCCGTCACTTGCTCGTAATTGGGCCAAAGCAATCCAACCACCCCCAAATCCTGTCAAACTTCCCAGGGCATCCTCTTTTGAGGTAGGCCGCCTTGTACAGATGTAGGGAGGAATAGACAACATTCCGCCAGAGTGGGAGGGTCTTTCCTCTTCCAGTGGAGGACCACTAGTATTCCAGTCATTGTGCGCAGGGCAGTAGTAGGGGCAACCTGTTCAGTAAGCCCCATCAAGCACACTGATATTGTTTGCGGAACAGGGAGTGCTATAACCTGCGAAATTAAGTCAGTTACAAGTTTCCAGTACCCCGAAATCCCTGGACAGTCCCAAAAAATGTGACGAAAATCAGCTGGTTGTGCCAAACAACGCCAACACGAGATTGTGGGGTCACTATAGATCCTTGCAAGTCTTGCAGGCGTATAGTAAACTCAATGCAGGATTTTAAAAATTGTATAAGCCTATCCCTGATAGAAACCAGGTGGGAGAAGGGGTAATCCCATACCTCCTCCCAGACGTCGTCAGAGAGATCCGGCACGTCCATTACCCATTTTGGTTTACAAGGGAGCCTATGAACACCCTCCGTGGCTGACAGGGCCTGGTACACCAGCGATAACGGTTTCTGTATACCCTCCCGTCTGAGCATGAATTCCAGAGGCGAAACCGTAAGGGAACAATAAGGCCCCTCCATCTGTGCCTGGAATGCATGTCGTAACTGGAAATATCGAAATAGGTAGCTATTTGGAAGTTTAAATTTCCCCTGTAGTTCTGCAAAGGAGGCAAGTGAACCGGTCAAAGTCAGATCCCCCAATGTCTCAACTCCTCTCATTGGCCAAATGTGAAAGTCAGGGATAGCCATAAAATGCCTCAGTCTCGGGTTGTTCCACAGGGAAGTGTGTGGAGACAATTTAGCACCTTCTGGGTACAGGATTTTACATACTTCGTCCAAAGCCAAAGTCCAAAGAGTTGCCTCCATAGGGGCCATCAGGGGATATGGTGCCCCCACTCCCCTATAAACCAATCCCGTAAGAGCCGCATACGACCCCAGTAACGCTGCATCTGTTACCACAGCTGCATCGCCATCCTCCGCAGTGAGCCATCTGTGGGCTACCACCATCTGGCCCGCCAGGTAGTATTTCTTGAGATTAGGTAATGCAAGTCGTCCCTGAGTCCAAGGTTCCTGGAGAAGGCTGAGCTTCACCCGTGGAGTCTTGGAATTCCAAACTAAGGTGGAAAAGAGTCCATGCATCTGTTTAAAAAAGGCGTTAGGTACCCGTGTGGGAGCATTACGGGGGAAGTACAGCAGAACAGGGAGTACCTTCATCTTGATGAGATTAGTGCGCCCTATAAGACTCAGCGGTAGGTGCATCCACGCCTCCAGCCTGCGTTTAGTATTCGTTAGCAGAGGAAGCACATTCAGTTTATAGTAATCTCCCACCCCCGCAGTAATTGTAACCCCTAAGTAGGTAAGTTTGTCCACCCATTGGAGAGGGAGATCAGGGTTCGCCTGCAGCTTAGTCAGAGGACTCAATGGTAGGATATGCGACTTTGAACAGTTCACCCGCAACCCCGAGAACACAGCACACTCCTCCAGCACCTCCAACACTGCACGCAGGGATGGCCCAGCAAGGCCATAAATCCCCAATCTACCGAGTCAAATGCCTTGGCTATGTCCAATGACACCAACGCTCTGGTACTCTCAACCCCTTGCGATAGATGAATATGGGTAAAAACCCGTCGCAGATTGGTGTCCGTGGACTTGCCCGGCATGAACCCTGTCTGGTCAATGTTAACCAGTGAGCCTATTATCTTGGACAATCTGGTTGCCAGTAACTTGGTCAGAATTTTTAGATCCATATTGAGAAGGGCAATGGGTCTATAAGAGGAACACGAGAGGGTCCTTGCCGGGTTGAGGGAGCAGCACACATGTGCATCCCGAAACGAGTCTGGGAGCCCACCAGTCTCTAGGGCAGATGCATATAGGCCCCGGAGCCTGGGGGCCAGTTGCTCCGCGTACAATTTATACCATTCCCCAGGCAGGCCATCCGGCCCTGGGGATTTCCCATTAGGGAATGAAGCAATGGCCGCCAGTATCTCAGGAACCGACACATCTGCATCCATACTTCCACTGTCCCCCACACCCAAAGCCGGCAAGGATAAGCCCCCCAGGGGTCCCTCCAGGCGCTCCGAATCATACGTTGGGATCCTAGAATATAAATGTTGGTAATACTTTTGAAACTCCTGTAGTATGTCCCGAGGCTCCGTAACCCGATCACCCCCCTCCCCCATAATACATGGAATAGATGTTTGAGTTCTCTGATCCGCCACTAGGAGGGCCAAAAGTCTACCATTTTTGTCACCCTGTTCAAAGAGTGATTCACGTAGTTCCCGCAGGGAGCAGCTGGTCATCTCCACATGGTGTAAATGGAGGGCTCTGCGTGTCACTCTCAGCACCTCCAGAGAAGACTCCCCAGGGGAATCCGCGAAAGCCGCCGCACACCCAGACTCCACCCTCTGCAACTCCTCTAATGTAGCGTTAAACTCCACCCGAGAGGCTTTAATAGCCGAAACATATTCCCCCCTCACATTAACTTTAAAGGCATCCCACACCACACTAGGGGATGCTGTACCCTCATTTACCTCCCAGTACCCATCCATAGCGGGGACAATATGGGCCGAAACCGCTTCCACGCTCAGCCAACTCGGTGACAGCCTCCAACACCCAGAGCCCCCCGGACCAGGGAGCAACAAGGAAATTGATAGGGGGACATGGTCTGATAATCCCCCAGGTAGATAGGTAGCCCCAACAAACAGATTAAGCAGATGCTTGTTGCCAAAGGCCATATGTATACGGGCCGAGGAGCCATGAGTGTGAGAGAGATGAGTACGCCCGCTGTCCCGGATTTTTCCATCTCCAGATCTCCTCCGGCCGCATCCGCCCAGGATAGCAATTCCAATCCCGTGGCTCTGGCACATTGGAGGAGTCCAGAGAGGGGTCCAATATGTTATTAAAGTCACCCGCTATTAGGACAGGCAAAGGAAGGAAGGCCGCCAACTTCTGGAAGACGGTGTAGAGGATCTCCACCTGAAAAGGGGGCGGAACATACATATTAACAATAGCAAATTGCTTCGCATTCACATTGAGTATTAAAACAAGATACCTGCCCCCGAGATCAATGATGGTATGGGTAACCGAACAGGGTAGGGACCTACTAACTAAAATCGACACCCCTCTTGCATATACCGAATAAGGAGCATGGTATGTTTTATGCAGCCATGGGCGTCTTAATGTCAAAACCTTGCTACCCGTGAGGTGGGTTTCCTGCAAAAGAATAATGTGTGGGCGCTGTTGCTTCAGGTAATTCAAAATCATAGCACGTTTGAATTTATCATTGAGACCCCTCACATTCCATGACAAAATATCAATACGATCCCCCATCAGAACAAATAAGAGACATGAGTGGCCTAGGAGAACACATTGGACACATCAGGCCGAACATGTGCAGGAAAAATAACCTCCTCCCACCGTCCCCAAGGACACACATGGCACATTCCCCCCCCAATAAACAACCCCAGAACCCACATTGAGAACTCCCTTGTTTGCTAGTAACAAAACAACCTTAACCCACTAGAAGCTTAGACCCAAACCCCCGACCAATTGTCAGAGCACCTCCAGGTAAAGGTGTCCCAGTGTTGGGATAAAAATCCCCAAAAATAAAAAATAAAGGGCTAAACTAAAAAACAGCCAGTTCCAGGTGTGATGTAGTATCCGCCGCCTCCTGATGGAGACTAAGCCATCCGCGAAAAATAAGAACGTGGGGCAGCCTTCGGGCCTCGAGGAGAACCGCAGAAGATGGTACATACAGAGTCCACCCGAGTCCTTGGTCGCCCCAAAACTAACTCCTGCCCGACAGTAAGGTGAGATCCCATGACAGTCCCAAAGCAGGGCAGTCCTGATGAGTCCAGGCCAGGAAAGTAAACCAATTAACGCGGATCCCTCTTATCCCAATACATCCAGCCAGTCTCCCGCCTGGGCCGTGGTATCAAAAAAAGTGAGTGAACCTTGCCTGAATGCTGGACACGTAATTTACTCGGATAAAACATGCCATATTGGATCCCCTTCTCCCGAAGTCTGCGACGCACATCCACAAACGACCTCCTTCGCTTCTGGATCTCTGCGGAAAAAAATCAGGAAAAAAAACGAAGTTGCGCGTTACCGCAGCACGTCAGGGGACTTGCGAGCTGCAGCCAGGATCCTGTCTGTCCCTGTAGTTCAGGAGGCGTGCCAAGAAGGGGCGCTCCAGGTATTGCCCTGCCAGTGGGCACCCGGTGCGCCCGTTCCACCACGAATGTAGGGGGAAATATGTCAAGCGCCAGAACTTTTTTAAATAGGGTTTCAGCAAAGTGTACCGCATCCGTTCCCTCTTCCCCCTCTGGTACTCCAATAATGCGCACATTATTTCCCCTCATGCGGTTCTCCGCGTCATCCACCTTTGCAGCGAGTACACGCACTGTATGTTGCAAATCATTAATTGCAGCAGTATGGCCCTGCACCGTGTCCTCCACCTGCGACACCCTCGTTTCTGCCGTGGTTAGGCGTGAATTTTGTCTAAATCATGGCGGATCAGGGTGCATTCCACAGCTAGGTGGTCAATTTTGGCCGTGAGAGTGACTTGGCACCCCTCAATCGCAGCCAGGATTGCAGAGGTCCCTGCAGCTTCTGGGGTATGCGGCTCAGTCCCCCCAGTAGTAGGTGTCCGTGGTGGCCCTTCACTCACCCCCTCCACGCTATCCCCTTCCATGTTCAGCAGCGGCAGGAGAGGCCCAGGGACAAGCACAGGGGAGTTCAAGATGGCTCCGGCCTTTCCCCCACCTGAGCCCTTCGTTTTCCGGGTGGATCGTCTCAGCGCTGTGGCACGTCTGCGGGACCTGGCGGACATAGATCGTCGCTCAGGTGAGTCCAGCACAGGGTGAGGGACCTGGACCGGTCAAATGGTGCGGTAGGCAGGAGATAATTCAGGATTTCCCGAGCGGAGGCAGCGGAGCTTCACCCGACACGTGCGCTCACTCACATCACGGCCACGCCCCTCCTCCACCAAACTTTATACTTGGCACAATGGAGTCAGGCAAGTACTGTTCTCCTGGCAACCGCCAAACCCAGACATGTTCATCGGATTGCCAGACAGAAAAGCATTATACGTCACTACAGAGAACACGTCTCCACTCCTCTAGAGTCCAGTGGTGGTGTGCTTTTTTCTTTAAAGATGCTTTTTATTAGGTTATTAAGTTAGCAAAACGTTACAAAACAGGTCCCAAAAAAAGGGAAAACTCTGGCAACATACCCAGTGACATAAAACACAAGAAAAAACTAAGAAAAAGATCACAATGAGTTTACAGTCTCAGTGCAAAGGTAAATTACAATACAGGCATAGGAAATGCATGGTTACACACCATTGTACAATGAACATGGGGAGCCAGTAGAGGAACATGGAGCTCCAGGCCTTATACTAGAGCACAAAGTACAATTATGCAGGATCAGTTGTTGTAGCAGTAGAGGAGAGCCATGGTCCCCAGATCCGTTCAAATCGGTCTGGGCTACCCCTCTGCGCATAGGTAAGCTTGTAAAGAAGTAGAGACTGATTGACCATTTTTTTCCAGCAACTCCCATGTAATTCATCCTCCATACTCGTGTGGAAAAGGAATTACCCCAGCAGAGTTCAAGGGACAAGGAAGCATGATCTGAAATACCTCTCGGAAGGTAGCCTATAGCATGTAACCAAGGAAGTACAGTATGGGTACCAAACGCTAAGTCTATTCTAGAGAGAGTCCTGTGTGTAGCAGAGTGACAGGAGTAGACACTGGAATCCGGATACTTCCAATCGCCCAGATATCAAATAAGCCCAAAGCTATTATTCCAAGTAGAGAAAACAGGACATGGGTGACCCGTTCCTCCCCTTCTATCCTCGACCAGGTTAGGGAACGGAATCAAAGTCTCCAATCAGTAGCAATACTTTGGAGCCCATCAGATGAGTTTCTTGTAGACACACCACATGAGGCCGATGTCTATACAGAAAGTCAAAGACCAAGGATCGCTTAAGTTTGGAGTTCAGCCATCTGATATTCCAGGAAATAAATGTATACACCATAAGGAGGGAGACATAATAGTAGTAACACTAGGGTGGAAACATGTGTACAGAGACCGAAGAGGTTGAAAAATATTTATCCATGCTAAAAACAGTGCATGCATGTTGACAAAAAAAACAAAAAGAACTACAATTTCCATACCACCACGCTTGTTAACCCAAGCCTAACAAGCCCAGGCCCTAAACATAATTATACCCTAATCAGAGCAAAGCCAACACGGCAGGGGCGCAACCAGTCTGATCAGGACCCGTCCTAAACAACCCAGGTCCTCACCAGAAGAGTGCAAAATAGTCACTCACTCCCTGTTAGGAGAGATAGACAACCCAATAAAGGGACAGAGCACATCCATATAAAACTGTGAGAAATCCAGTAAGGCATACACTGAGTGGCCAGATTATTATGACCACCCCATCAGTACTTCGTTGGGCCACCTTTTGCCTTCAATACTGCGGCGATTCTTCTAGGCATTGACTCCACGAGATTCGCACGTTCGCACGTTCAGACCCAGATTTTCGGCTGACAATCCAGTCTTTAAACACTTTAACATTTAACGAATTCTGCTGTTTTGCCGATACTCGCTCCATGGCTCCGAACGGCAACAATCATCCTACGTTCAAAGGCTGTTAAATCGCGTTGTTTACCCATATCTTCAGAAAAAAAAAAAATCACTTCTACTGTCGTGGTAAACCACCTGCTTCCCTATTTATAATGGTCTGGCCCTCTAGCAACTTCAGCACGAAATTATAGCTAATTTGCCTACAAATGTCAGGTGGTCATAATAGTCTGGCCACTCAGTGTATAGGTTAGTAGCAAAAGCAAGATATGCAATAAAGGCAATCAGCAGGGTACCCAGTGCTGAACGTGGTATGTTGAGAACTGTCAGTTATAAATCAGACTGTTCAACGATCATCATTGCGGCTGCGTTGAGGGAGACCTTTACCATCCAGCCAGTTAGACACTTCAATAGGAGTAGAGAAAAAGTGCGTTGTACCCTCAGTCGCCACTCGCAGTTTAGCAGGATAAGGCATAGGATACACCTTCTCGACGGAGGCGTTTTTTAATTTCCAGGAATGATGACCTCTGGCGCTGCACTTCAGCAGAGAAATCAGGAAAGATGAAAACCCGACCGCCATTGTAGAAAAGTTCCCAAGCAGCACGAGAGGCCTGAAGAACCGCGGCGTTATCTCTAAAGCTGAGGAGTTTAGCAATCAGTGGTCTGGGTGATGATCCAGGAGGAGGTGCAGAAGGAGTGCGGTGCGCTCTTTCAATAGCAAACGCAGAGGACGGAGCAAAATCAGGAAAAACTTTACGGAGCAAAATCAGGGAATCTTACAAAGCGTAGGTTATTGCGTCTGGAGCGATTCTCCAGATCATCCAACTTAGCTTTGCAGGCTGTAATTTCTTTTTGCAGCACAGTGTCCTCTAAGGTGTTGATCCTGCCCTCAGTTTCGGTAACCCTCCTGCAGGGTCTGTACTTCAGGAAAGAGAGATCAACATGTACCCCTTCAATTTGTGAGGCAAAGGTTGTTTTACAGTCTTGGATTGCCTTCATTAGTTGCAAAAGAGTAGGCTCAGCACTGACGGCCGCAGCTGCGGGCGGGACCCAATCCACCATCTTTATGTTAGGAGTGTCTGCAGGAGAGGAAGCAGTGCAGCCCCGGGGCTGCCTGGGGGGGGGGGGGGGGTGCGAGCCTAGCATCGCAGCCCCTTGATGTTGAGCCACCCCAGACCCCCTTTGTGTGCCCTGCTTACTTGTTCCAGGGTGACTAGGGACTGGAGGCTTCGTCCGGTCTGAGGACGAGCGTGCAGGGGGGAGAGGCTGCATGGTCACCGCCGCCATCTTGTGACCTCTGGAACCTTGCCAGCCTCTCTGCAGGAGACGGATCTCTCTGGTCTCCTATTTTGACCATATTCGTGGTCAGAAGATGTGGAGGGAGGATCGGAGCTGCTGGGGGGGTGAAAACAGCTGGGAGTGAGTGATCAGGATGGCTGAAGGAGAAACGAGGGACTGGAGCAGCGGAATCAGCGTCCGTCCATGTCGGCAGTCAGGCCACGCCCCCGGCGGTGTGCTTTACACCACTGCATCCGACGGTTTGCATTGCACTTGGTGATGTAAGGCTTGGATGCAGCTGCCCGGCCATGGAAACCCATTACATGAAGCTCTCTATGCACTGCCAATCTGAAGGCCACACAAAGTTTGAAGGTTTGTAGCTATTGACTCAGCAGACATTTGGCGACTTCTGTGCACTGTGCCCTTCAGCATGCGCTGACCCCGCTCTGTCATTTTACGTGGCCTACCACTTCGTGGCTGAGTTTGTTGTTCCCAGTTGCTTCCACTTTGTTATAATACCACTAACAGTTGACCGTGAACTATTTAGTAACAAGGAAATTTCACGGTTGGACTTATTGCACAGGTGGCAACCTATCACGGTACCACGCTTGAATTCACTGAGCTCCTGAGAGCAACAGATTCTTTCACAAATGTTTGTAGAAGCAGTCTGCATGCCTAGGTGCTTGATTGTAAACACCTGTGGCCATGGAGGTGATTGGAACACCTGTATCCAATGATTTGGAGGGGTGTACCAATACTTTTGGCAATATAGTGTATATATCTATGTAGGGACAGTTAAGCTAAGCTAGAGTGGATTTAAGGAATGTTTTCAAAGGCCATATTAGATTGTTTAGTAGGAGAATAAAAATAAGGTTATGTAATAATGTAATTATATTTATTTAAATTTTAATCGATTAATTTCCATTAATTATAACGCACATACAGATCCAACTACACTGGCCTATACACATAGAGCACAGCAATGAAGTAATAAAATGAACTAGGATCACACTAATCCAGCACGTTATTAATCTCACGTGCCCCACTCAACATGGCCGCCGCTTGAGTGGGGCAACTCAGAATAATAACGTGCTGGATTAGTTTGATCCTAGTTAATTTTATTACTTCATTGCTGTGCTGTATGTATAGGCCAATGCTTTAGCTGGCGCTCGTGCAGAAAGTTTCTTGGGGAGGAGTCCGGTGACGTCAAGGACATCAACGTCACCGGACTCCTCCCCCCTTCACTTTGTTAGCCGACGGAGCCACTGTCACGTCACTCTAGTAAGTCGCTAGGATCACAGCTGCGGAAAGAAGTTCTTGACGGCTAGTCAGTATGTGGCCTCAATTGATCCTCTCCAATGGTGTAGCGGAGGAAAGAGGAGCCATTACATCATCAACCGTTAATGGTACAGTAAACAGCTGGGGTTCAACCCGAGAGCTAGGGGGGGGGGGGTATGGTAATTTCCCCCAGCAGTAGGGATGGAGTAGTTACATGTTAGTAGAGGTTAGAACCTTATACGTATTACACGGTTGCAAGTAGTGAGGCCGATATAAGCGGGATATGCACTGTTAGTAGCGGTAGCACTGTGTAGTAACCTCACAGTTCAGAAGTCACCACACGGACCGTGAGTAATATCAGTATTGGAGTTATAAATTAGTAGTAATTACACAGTTCAGTAATCCACAGTATAGGGTATAAGCAGGGCTTGAAAAATTTGATGGTGTCTCACCAGTCAGTCAAAAATGTAGTTATGCTTCTTTATTTTTTTATGATTCTTTAATTTTAGTAAGAAGCCCCCTATGTAATAGCCAATTTACATGACAGGTCCTCTTTAGGGAGACATCAGGGGTCTCCAAGACCCCTGTCACCTAGGGACCCCCAGAGAAGCTGATGAAGCAGAGATCTGCTTCATCAGCTTCTGTAGCTGGAGAGTGACACTGAATGCAGGAAGTGATGTAATACACATCACTTCCTGCATTCGGGGACTGAGAGGAGATCAAAGGGCATTCGTATACTGAACTCCCTTTGATCTCCTGTCACAGAGCCGTGCCAGTCCCGGCCGCATTGGGCACAGCGGACCTCGGAACCGGCAACGGCAGTGACAGCTGCTAATACAAGCGATCGAGCGACTCTAGAGACGCCCGATCACTTGAATGTAAAGCTCCCGGCCGGCCGGGAAGCTGCTCGTCGGGCTTTCAAGCCCTGGGTATAGGCAATAATCATCAATGGTTATCTCCAGGCACTTATAGCATAGTCCAGAATCCACAGTATAACTCATAGGAAATAAGCAGCAGGCTCTATTAGGAGTCCCCACTAGGTGGTGCTGTTCCCTAAGCAATCCCCACCTCTAGTTATAACGATCAGGATAACGTTTGCAACAGGGCTGAAGGTAGGGTCAGACGACCCAGGCTACTTGCGGTTTCTGGATGTCAGCAGAGTGAGACGGAAACCCACGATGCAGGAGGGGTTGAGCTGGAGACCGAGAGCGGCGTCTTCAATGGTGGAGAGATCCGTGACAGCAGGAGAACCAGCACAGCATGCGACTGGCTGGCATACACTGCACCATAGAAGGACACCGCACAATAGCTTCCCCGACGGTTTTATCGGAGCGACGTGTGGCGTGGAGAAGGCAGGGCCTGTCTTCGAGACGCGACGCTGGAACGCCGCGGGGTGAGTTTCTTACAGCCACTTGACTTTAAATAAAGAATATTAAAAAAAAAGTAGTAAAAAAATCAGATATAAAATCAACAATTTTACCAATAAACTCTTAATATTCAACAAAGGATTCCCAAAGAACTATGGGTTATCTAAGGAGATAGCATAGCATAATCTGCCTGCCTTGTCTCACATTGGCTGAAACCTTTGAATGAGCTGTGCGATAAAGAGAGGAGTCACTGTTAATTCTGGTTCATTCATTTAGTGTGTGCGTGCGTGCGTGCATCAAGACATCAAACATGTCAAACTTTAAAATTGCGTGCACCCACCCAAAAAAATACCATACCCAAAATTGGCCATAGGCGACGCTTTAAAAGCTTTTACTGCTCGTCGGTTTAGTGTTCTAGTGATTTAATTGTCCTAAAATTATTGCCCTCACGCTTGACGTTCGCTGTGATATGTAACGTGTGGCGCAATCGCCATTTTCACATGTAGGCGCACCTGACGCGTGTGTGTGTGGGGGGGCAGGCGACCTTAAAAAAAATTGTGTTTTTTTAAAATTTTATAATTTGACTTAACTTTATTGCCATCACATATGGGGCCATCGTTTGCCGTTTACAATTTAAAGCAGTTTTCTAGCGTGCGCCACCCAGCGGCATGCACGAGCAGGACAAGTGAGGACGTCTAAAAATGCCCACTCACATCAGGGAAGCTACCATCCATGGCCATTTGTGAACTGGAGTCTGCTAGGAGCGGGAAGGCGTCTTAAGACGTCCTGCCCCTCCCCCCTCCAGCCAGCGATGTCTGTTTACATACAAGCGATCAGGCGTCTCTAGAGACGCCTGATCACTTGCAGGAGCTGCGGGTGTGCGCCCCCCCCGTACCTCTGTCCCGCCTTCTCCTCCTCGCCATCGCTGCCGGTCCCGCGATCCGCTGTGGCCGGTGCGGCTTGGACCGGCGCGGCGACGCTCTAACAGCAGATCATTACTCGATCTCCCTTTGATCTCTCTTCCTGTCCCCGAATACGCACGTTACATATCACCGCGACCGTCGGAGTGAGAGCAATAATTCTAGGGCCTTCAATCACTGATAACACTAAACTGATGAGCGGTAAAAACGTCTAAAGCGTCGCCTATGGCCAATTTTGGTTGTGGTCGTTTCCTGCGATTTCGCGGGCAACTTTAAAGCTTGACATGTTTAGTGTCTATTTACTCGACGTGACCCCGTTTTTTATATTGTACCAAAAAATTGGGGTGATAAATGTTTCATAACATTTCATAGGGAAACAGGTTTTTTTCTTTTCAAAAATTAGGGTACTTTTTTTGTTATATAGTAAATTTTATTACCAGTGGTAATTAAAATACCGCCAAAAGAAAGCTCTATCTGTCCCCAAAAAAATGGTATGAAATTTGTTTCAGTACAGCGTTGCATGACGGAATAAACGTCAGTCAAAGTACCGCAGCGCTGAATACTGAAAAATGGCTTGGCCAGGAAGGGGGTGAAACACCATGGTTTTCAAGTGGTTAATTACACACCGGCATCCTCTCATCACAGACGAGTTAATTTTTAAGCTAGATATATACACACACACACGATATAGAAAAGAATCACCCACCTTTAAAATAATCACATTTTGTTGCTTCGCAGCCAGAAATGAAGATAGTCACAGTATGAGAGAGTGAGAGCGATTAACACCACATTTAAAACACACCTGCTCCCCATTCACACCTGATACCTTTCTCTGGGGCATCATGGTAGCAAACGCTGGGAAATGACCACAACAGAGAGGGAAATGCTAAGAAAGTTAAATCAGTTAGTAGAACCATTTACAATAACGCTTCTGCTGAATTCGGCTGTAGTCAGTAAAGATGGGTCCATGCCGAGAAGACAAGGAGGTTGCCTTACAGATAGTCTCTGCTGAGACCTTGAAACGAGCTGCCCATGAAGTTGCAAGCCCTCTAGTAGAGTGTGCGGTGATTGCCTTAGGAGGAGAAAGGCTCTTATGGTCTTGACCAACCAAGAAGCAATCGTTCTGGCCGACGCATCCTGTCCCTTCCTGTAGCCCCAGGGAATGATGAACAGGTTGTCTGAGGACCGTATAGACTCTGTAGTTTGCACGTAACTTCTCAGAGTAGTAGCAACGTCAAGTGCATGTGGTGAACCTGAATCGTCCGTCAGTACATGGTTGAGATGAAATGTGGAGGCAACTTTCAGCAGCAATTGAGGCAGTGGTCTCAAGAATAATATTAATCACCCCTTTAGTTACTTGCTCTATATTTATTATATACATTTTTATTCCCTCCCCATTATGTAGTTTAAAAGCTTCTCCAGTCTTTTAATCATTTTCTCCCCCAAAAGTGCTGCACCTTCCCCATTAAGATGCAGCCCGTCTCTGCTAAAGTCGGTAAGTGACTGAGAAGTCAGCCCAGTTCTCCAGGAACCCAAAGCCCTCTTTCCTACACCAGCTCTGAAGCCACTTCTTCAGTTCCCTCAACGCTCTCTGTCTCTCTGGAGTGGCACCGGCAGTATTTCAGAGACTACCGTGGAGGTCCTTTTCTTTAACCTAGCACCCAAGTCTATAAACTGACTTTTTAGGACACTCCATTTGCCTCTTATTTTGTCATTGGTGCCGATCTGCACCATGACAGCTGGGTCATGCGCAAACCCATCCAGTAACCTGTCCATCAGTTCGCAATGTGTCGAACACAAGCCCCCGGTAAGCAACAGACTGTTCGACGCTCACAGATCCAGATGGCAGATTACCCTGTCTGTCCGTCTTATAATAGAGTCCCCCACCACCAAAATCTGTTTCTCCTGTCCCTCTATCCTGCTCCCATCCTTACTGGAGCAGTCACTCCCCGTGCGGATAGAGGCGGCTCCCCTGAACTAATATCCCCAACATCCGGCAACCTAGCATATTTATTGGGGTGTATCAGTTCAGGAGTGGCCTCTCACACTCTTCCCTCTACCCCGCCTTCTAACAATAACCAAGCTACCCACCTCGGTATCCTGCTCCTCCAAACCCCCATCCTCATCTATGCCACCCGCCACCAGAGCCTGGTGCGTCAAGTCCAGACTCCTTTCCATGTTGGTTATGCTCCTTAGTGTTGCCAGTTTGTTGTTTAGATCCAGAAGCTGGGCTTCCAAACAAACAACTAGCTCACATCTGGCTAAAACAGTATTCAACCTCGAACGCATGTTTAAGAAACGCATACATTGCACAAGATGTGCACCAGGTTGCATTCATGGAAGAATTTATTTTTATTTATTTATTTTTTTAACTGGTTATTTATTTGAGGCCCAGATGTACTCAAGCAGTTATTGGTTACTAGTACCTAGGAGTTATTACACTACTGCCCAGGAGTTATTTCCCTTGATGCCCGGCAGTTATTACACTTATTACCTAGTAGTTAATACCCCATTTAGTACTGCACTACTACTGTAGTAATAGTACTACAGTTATTACACTGATACGGTTAATACACTTAATGCCCAGGAATGATTACACTTAATAGTATTAAGGGTAGTATTATTTTATTTCTGTGGGGGGGGGTGTATTAGTGTGGGGGTGTTGTATTTTTCTGTGTGTGTGTGTGTGTGTGTGTGTGTGTGTATGCATATTAGACCTCATTCACACCTATATTTCAGGTGCGATTAGGGATTCCTGTGTCACAAACTTGCGTTTTCCTGCACAGGGATGCCTAATCTGGCGTTTACATGCAGCAATTGGCACCCATTCAAGTTAATGATCAGATGACAGCCGCTGCATGTGCACGCCTGCATACCCCATGTAATTGTATGAGATATGATTACATGCAGTTACAAAAACACTCTCCTTGGATACACGATTGTATCCAGGGAGAGTGATTGATTCCTAACTGCATATAATCCTTTCACATATTACATGCGGTGTGCAGGCGTTAACATGCAGCGGCTGTCACCTGATCAGTTGCCACTTGTAACGTGCAGACATTAACACTGGTACCATATATAGTCGCGGCCCCCACGGGACTAAAAAAATTTGTCCTGTGGCCCCTGAGTAAATTGAGTTTGAGACCCCTGATGTACACCATGTTAGCAGATGTGCATGAATATGATTCCTTAATGCTGTACGTTTTGTTATTATGACTAGCTGTATTTTTGTCACATATATGTTGGCAAAGTTCGCAGTGGGATTTATTGCATTGCACTGTGCCATTCTGTGTAATCTCCTGTTCTGGGGACAGCTTACTGCCTACCAATTTCTCATACTTAAATATTTCTTTAAGTATGGGGTCTTCTGAGAGTACTGGCTGTAGGTCTTTGATTATTTCACGTATTACCTCTAGAGTAGGTATGTAAGTAACTACAAGAGGGGTCCTGGTTGTGCTTTTCTTTGTACCGTAGGAGCCTTTTCCATGGTGCTCTTAGGGCAGATTAAATTTTTTTTCAGATATACAGGGTTATTCACCAAAAGGGTGAAGAGTTTGGAGAAGGCAGAAGTGAACAATCTCTAGGGCAACATAACTGAACTGAAAAGTGACCTGAAATTGGAGAATGTTTCTAATTCAGCTATGTTGTCCTAGATTGTTCACTGCTCCTGCCTTCTCCAAACCCTTCACCCTTTAGTCAATAATCCTGATAGTCTTTTCCCTGTAGCCCTTTCGCCAAATGCATCTGCCAGTGTGTTCTGGTGTTTTTCTCGGTCCTTAGTGTCAGAGCAAATGCGGTGATATCAGATTGCTTGACTGTACAGGAGAACCTTTTTTGTGTGATTTGGATGGAAGCTGGAATTATAGGAGGTAGCTGTACCTGTCTGTGGGTTTTCTGTACACAGAAGAACAGAATGAGCCATTGCTGACAGTTATGGCACAATACAGAAAAAAAAAACCCACACTGGGGGGAATTTATCAAAATTGGAGCAGACAAAATCAAGAGCAGCTGTGCATGACAACCAATCAGCTTCTCTCTTCAGTTTGTTCAGTTAAGATTTGAAAACGAAAGAGAAACTGGTTGCCATGGAAAACTGCTCCAGATATTGTCTGCTCCAGTTTTGATAAATTCCCCTCATCATGTTGTAAGAAATTAATTTTGAGTTTCATCGATGGGTGGAATGAATTGAATGATTCATGGACATTTAAAAGGCTTTTTTCTCCTTCTGTCCATATTATGAAAATATCAATATAACGATATGTGAATGGTTTGTGGGGGTGAGTGGTCTAGGAATCTGTGTTCTAGGTCAGCCATGAAGAGATTGTCATATTGTGGTGACATTTTTGTAAACATAGCTGTCATTTGTAAATAGATCCTGGTATTGAAATTGAAGTAGTTGTGCTGAAGTATGAATTCAATGAGTTTGGCAATCGTTTCGCTATCATATTTTTGTGCGACACTATGGGAGGAGAGGAATTTGGTGCAGGCCTCAATACTTATCCTTATGGGGGAAATAACTATATAAAGATTCCACATCCATGGTAACAAATATAGTTGTACTAATGTAGGTAGGTTAGGGATTTGGCTTGGTTTATTCAGAAAATCTGTGGTGTCCTGTATAAAGCTATCAGTGTTGATAGCTAGGGGTTTCAGAATGTTTTCAATATTTTCCAGATATTTTTTCTGCAATTGTTTCCATACCTATAATAATGGGTCATCCTGGGTTTCCTTGCTTATGGATTTTGGCCAGCACGTAGAAGGTCCCCATGTGAGGATTGGGAGGTAACATATTAGGTAATCCTTGCTGTATGTGTTTTGGGAAAGATTTGATGTTTAGTGAGATCTTCTCTATATTCCCTGGTGCAAGGTTTGCCAGTTTCTTCCTTTTCTTACTGATGAGGCTTTGTTGTTTTTTTCCTGTAGAATTAGTCCATTTGTGTTCCATTTTTTTGGCTTCACGTGTAATTTGTAGAAGACTCTGGAGTAGGGATTGTCTCTGGCAATGTAAAAAAAGTCTTTGTCTTTTTCCATATAGTTGATGATTTAGGAGGTTGCATAGTTTCTCACTGCTTCGTCTGCAGATGGTCTCAGCTGCTGGCGAGTTGTGGGTAGTTGAGTGGGTTCTTCATAGTTAGTCCCTTTGGGATGAGGTTCATTTTTTTTCAAACAGGTAAGAAAAAATATGTCGGTTTCTTTTCTAATCAACCTAATTACTTTTATGGTGTTGAAAATTATTATGCATTTCAACACCATAAAGGAGGGACTTAATGTGGATTCTGGCTTCCTTACACTACCAGAACTTTTTATGAATATGCAGAACATCAGAATGTCCTATGTATGTTGTATATCTCTGATCTGCTTAGGGTTTACTGGTCATCCTATGTTTATTTATTTATTCTGTCTTTTGGTTATCAGGGTGCACTTCATTCCCAGGTCCAACATTTAGAACACTCCACTCACACCCCCCCCAACTTTCTCATGCTTTAAGTGGTAAACTCTGTAATGTTGATTAGTATTGCATCTGACCTGAAGAGAGGTTAATGACTCTCGAAAGCTTGTCTTTTAAGTGGGATGGCTAACTTGTTAGCCGGGATTTGTGGGAGGGGTTGGCGCGCCCCCCACGTATAAAAAAGAGGGCAGGCCGAGGCTACTGGGACGTCCGGTTCTCGTCTGAACCCTCCCTCCCTTCCCTCTCGTGCACATACACAGAGATTCAATTTTTACACACAGAGTATGCCCCCTTATTTGGCATTACTGTCCACCCGGACCATGGCACACCTCAGGTCGGTATCAGGCATAACAGTTGTAGCATATATGTACGAATATGTGTATGTTGGTTTCAGGTCGAGACTTCAGAGGCTACACAGGTGAGTAAACACCTCACACAAATATTGTTATTCCAATAAGAAAGGTATCATTGCATACTGCAATACTCCGTTTTTGTTTTACACAAACACACGGCTTGAAAAATTTTAGAGAGTGTCTCACTAGCCAAAAATGTCACCATTTACCATGACCGGACTATAGCCTTGCAGTGCCGCTGACAGGCTACGCAATATGCGCAGCGGGCCTCCCTGCTACGCTAGTAATATATGTAGCTTATCAGCAGCCGGAAATAGCGCGCGCTGGTTACTATTTAAACGTCAGGTAAATAGACACCAATCGTGTCAAACTTTAAAATTGCGTGCAGTGAGTGAGCTCAGTAAAGTCAGATAAAAGACGGCATCTGCAGAGAAATTGGCCTTCGCATATTGTCGTGAGGGAAACAAAAGAACAAAATTGAGCGCCTCCATAGCGTAAAAGCGTAATTTATTGGTACGACACACAACTGAAATTGTACTTACAAAAAAGTCAGTGGTTAAAAGCATGTAAAAGTCGATGAAACTTAAAATCTCTAGCAGCGGGAGTCTGAAGGGATGAAAACACATCAGCGTCCTCTGCCCCTGTGAGTTCGAAAAGGTCTATGCGTTTCAGGGGCACGCCCCCTTCTTTAGACTCCCGCTGCTAGAGATTTTAAGTTTCATCGACTTTTACATGCTTTTAACCACCGACTTTTTTGTAAGTACAATTTCAGTTGTGTGTCGTACCAATACATTACGCTTTTACACTATGGAGGCGCTCTGTTTTGTTCTTTGTTTCCCAGATCGATGGTCTTTCTGAACCGGTGGGAGCTGCCTCTTGTGTACAAATTATCGTTACAGCTGGCCTGTCTTGCAGCCGGAGGCGCCGGTATTGTTTTTTTGTTGTTGTCGTGAGGGTTTATACGTGCGAGCCGATTGGCTGAAGCTTAACATTTTCCATCTCGGCACGCTATGCCCGCTCTCGCAAGCTGACATGCCAGAGAGAAAATGACATAACACTGCACGCGCCACCGCTTTAAAAAAGGAGAACTATGGCGTAAGTGTTTTTCCCCATAGTTCTCTTAAGGGTCACGGGAGGACATATACTAGCGTACTCCCGTGACCCAAAGCTCAGTATATCGCGAGCTACAGCTTGCGGTATACTGAGAGCGCCAGGACGGCTCCTAACATTACTGTCGAGATCCACCCAGCTACATGAGTGACAATGGGCTCTGCCTATCTAGAGGCAGAGCCAGCTGTGCTCTCACCATCCCCCGTCCGTTTCTCCAGTCAGCACTGGAGGATCGGAGGGGGGAAATCCCTGCAGGGAGCCGTGACTGTATGTATGTATGTATGTATGTATGTATGTATGTATGTATGTATGTATGTATGTATATACACATATACACATATATACACATACACATATATACATATATACACATACACATATACACATATACACATATATACATATACACATATACACATATATACATATACACATATACACATACATACATACACACATACATACATATACACACACTCACGCGCGCACACACACACACACACACACATCAGGGGTGTGGAATTCCTATCACCCGACGCCCGGGACAGGCAGTTTCGGGCGCCGGGTGAGTAGTTTTTTTCTACATTTAGCCCGGCTGCGGGCAAGCAGCACGGCTAAATGTAGTGTGGGAGCCGTTTTGTAAAAGTGATTTTAAACGGCTGTACAGCCGTCTAAAAATCACTCGTTACCTGCCTGAATCACGCTCCTCGCTCCCCCTCTCCTCCTCTATCTCCAGCGGCCGGCCAGTCGTTTACTGCTCCCGGCTGCCTGTCTCTCTGCACGTGGGCTTCCTTTTTGCCGTTGTTGTCGGGGTGCCCCCCTCTTGTGGGGGATCCGTGACCACGGCAAATTACGTTCCAGAGCACGGAGCAGGGCAGAGAACGGTTCTCTACTCTGCTCCATGTGTGCAGTGACACAGGAATGCAGCCATCCTGTCACAGGAGAAATAGCACAGTGCTGTGCTAGAACTCCTGTGTTGGAGGTGACAGGGTCAATAAAGAAATAAATGATAAAAAAGTAAAATTAAATCTAAAAAATTAAAACCAATCCCTATCATCTGCATGCGAATAAACGCATGCATGCATGGGACATTGTGTGTGAGCGGAGTGGGCGATCCGTTACACGGTAATCATGCACAAAACCGTGTGGATGGTCGGGCGGCGGTCACAGAATCGCACACCACCGCCGATCACGCTGGCAGTGCCATTATTGTCTAATGGCACCTCAGTTGCGCAAGGCAGATTGCACAGTTTCCCGCCGCAATAACGTCCGTGCAATCGCACATAATCGCAATTGAAAACATTAAGAGATTGCCATGCGGATGTAACCCCATTGAAATCAACGGTAAATTCACTTTCCCAAGTAATTTGGAAAAATTGAATTACCCCCCACAAATCTGGTCCAGACTCCTCCCAAATCTCCCCCCCCTCCCCCGCTATTCTTACCTTTCAGGAAACGGTCCTTCCCATCCGCCAGTATGGGTGTACTATCTGTACCTGTGCCATTGTAATCTGAATTTTCGCTCTCAAAATTCAAGCACTCGTTGGTCAGCGCAGTCATCTGACGGCACAGACCAACGAGAAGCTCTTCTTGGCATTGCTAAATACGGTTATGGTTACTTTTTTTTCTTCTTTTTGTGTATCAGGACAAGTAGATTTTCATGAGGGACAAGTAGATCCGGCCCTCGCTTTAGTCCTTGGACAAGTAGTTTTTTTTTAAATTTCCACACCCCTGTACACACACACACACATTTTGTTTTTTTGTTTTTTTTACACGTACATACTGAGTGGCCAGATTGTTATAACCACCTGACGTTTGTAGGCAAATTAGCTATAATTTCACGCTGAACTTGCTAGAGGGCCAGACCATTATAAATAGGGAAGCAGGTTGTTTACCGCGACAGTAGAAGTGATTTTTTTCTGAAGATATGGGTAAACAACGCAATTTAACAGCCTTTGAACGTGGGATGAATGTTGTCGCTCGGAGCCATGGAGCGAGTTTCAGCAAAACAACAGAATTAGTTAAGTGTTTAAAGACTGGACTGAGCCTTCCCAAAACACATACAGCAAGGTTTACTTAAATCGGATACCTTCCAATCCTCACATGGGGATCTTCTACATGCTGCCCAAAATCCATAAGCCAGGAAACCCAGGACGACCCATTATTACAGGTATGGAAACAATTACAGAACAAATATCTGGCTTAATTGAAAACATTCTGAAGCCCCTTATTAGCACAACTGAGAGCTTCATACAGGACACCACAGATTTTCTTAACAAACTGAGCCAAATCACTAACCTACCTGCTAATACTATACTTATCACCATGGATGTGGAGTCTTTATATAGCAACATCCCGCATAAAGATGGTATTGAGGCCTGCACTAAATTCCTCTCCTCCCATAATAATCACACAAAATTATGATAGTGAAAATCGCCAAACTCATTGAATTCATACTTACACACAACTACTTAATTTCAATAACAATATATATTTATAAATGACCGGGACAGCTATGGGCACACAAATGTCACCACAATATGCCAATCTCTTCATGGCTAACCTAGAACACAGATTCCCAGCCACTCACCCTCATAAACCATTCAAATATGATAGTTATATCGACGATATTTTCATAATAATATGGACAGAAGGAGAAGAAAGCCTTTTAAACTTCCATGCATCATTCAATTCATTCCATCCATCGATCAAACTCAAAATGAATTTCTCAGAACACAGTGTTTTTTCTGGATTGTGCCATATCTGTCAGCAATGGCTCACTCCGTTCTTCTGTGTACAGAAAACCCCCAGACAGGTACAGCTACCTCCATAATGCCAGTTATCATCCGAATCACACTAAACAGGGTTTCATCTAAAGTCAAGCAATCTGATACCACCACATTTGCTCTGACACTGAGGACAGAGACAAACACCTGAGCACACTGGCTGATGCATTTCAGCGAAAGGGCTATAGGGAAAAGACTATATCCAAAAAAATTTAATCTGCCCTAAGAAGAAAGACTCCTACAGTACAAGGAGAAGAAAAACCCAACCAGGACCCCTCTTGTAGTTACCTACAACCCCACTTTAGAGGCAATACGCGAAATCATCAAAGATCTACAGCCAGTACTCTCAGAAGACCCATACTTCAAGACATTTTCCCTCAGCCCCCAATACTGGCTTTCAAAGCAACCACTGAACCTGAGAAGAAGATTGGTACGCAGTAAGCTGATCCCAGAACGGACGCAAAATGGCGCAGTACAATGCAAAAAAACCCCGCTGCAAACTTTGCCAACATATATGTGACAAGAATACAGCGAGTCACAACAACAAAATGTACACCATTAACCCACTTCCGGGCCGGCCATAGTAAAAAAACGGCCGGCCCGGAGCTCTCTAGATCTGAGCGGGCGTCTTTAGACGTCCGCTCAGACACGCCCCCTCGCGCGCGCCCAGCGGGAAACGGCCGAAATTTCAAAACAGGCAGCGGTGCCTGTTACCATACAAGCGATCCGCCTTCTGTGCCGATCGGTTTAAATCGTCGCGCTGATCCCGGGCTCTGCTGTGCCCGGTGCAAGCCCGGGATCAGCAGGTCGCCTGTGTCACGGGATCAGAGGGAGCTCGGTACACGAGCTCCCTCCGGTCTCCTCTCCTCTGCAAGAATGCGGACGTGTTGTATAATACATCACTTCCGCATTCTTGTGTCACTCTCCAGCTTCAGAAGCTGCAAAGAAGCTGATGGAGCAGATCTTTGCTTCATCAGCTTCTTTTGGGGGGTCCTAGGTGACATTAGGGGTCTTGGAGACCCCTGATGTCTCCATAAAGAGGACCTGTCACATATTTTGCTATCACATAGGGG
>NW_017307741.1:377345-380154 GCF_000935625.1 Nanorana parkeri
GCGGGAGCAGAAGCCGATGCCTCCTCTATAGCGCCGTCTCCTGTCACAGGCGGAGTGATACCAAATGCACTCTGCCTGTGAGGAAAATCGATAGTAAAAGTGCGCTTCGCTCATTCTGGCCAGCGATTGGTTACCAAATTGCTCTTGGAAAGGTACGGCACCCGATTGCCCTGATCATCATATTTGTGTACATGAATATATGAAGACTTTTCTACATGAATAAGTGTGGATTGTTGTACATTAGAAAAAAAAAATAAGACCTAGTGTGTTTTTTTGCAGCCAAAAAAAATATAAGACAGTGTCTTATTTTCGAACTGCAATCAAGCGTCTGCGATAACTTGCAATGAGTCTGTTACAGTGCTGTGCACAAATTTTAGTCCACTCATCTTTGCAGAATTGTTGTAATTCAGCCACATTGGAAGGTTTGCGAGCATGAACCGCCTTTTTAAGGTCATGCCACAGCATCTCAATAGGATTCAGGTCAGGACTTTGACTAGGCCACTCCAAAGTCTTTATTTTGTTTTGCTTTTCTTCAGCCATTCAGGGGTGGACTTGCTGGTGTGTTTTGGAATTGTCCTGCTGCTGAACCCAAGTTCGCTTCAGCTTGAAGTCACGAACAGATGGCTGCACATTATCCTTCAGGATTTTTTGGTAGACAGCTGAATTCATGGTTCCATTTATAACAGCAAGTCTTCCAGGCCCTGAAGCAGCAAAACAGCCCCAGACCATCACACTACCACCACCATATTTTTTACTGTTGGTATGATGTTCTTTTTCTGAAATGCGGCGTTACTCTTACGCCAGATGTAATGGGACACACGCCTTCCAAAAAGTTCAACTTTTGTCTTGTCAGTCCACAGAGTATTTTCCCAAAAGTCTCAAGATGTTTTCTGGCATAACGGAGACGAGCTTTTATGTTCTTTTTGCTCAGCAGCCCCTTTCGTTTTGGAACTCTGCCATGCAGGCCATTTTTGCCCAGTCTCTTTCTTATGGTGGAGTCATGAACACTGAACTTAACTGAGGGAAGTGAGGCCTGCAGTTCTTTGGATCTTGTTTTGAGGTCTTTTGTGACCTCTTGGATGAGTTGTCGCTGCGTTCTTTGGGTAATTTTGGTTGGCCACCCACTCCTGGGAAGATTCACAACTGTTCCATGTTTTCGCCATTTGTGGATAATGGCTCTCACTGGGGTTCGATGGAGTCCCAAAGCTTTAGAAATGGCTTTAAAACCTTTATCACCGGGTCATTTACCATATATTTAACTATATCCTACTTGAATTTCTACAATCAAGATAACATCATATATATACACCTCCCTTACTCAAAGCCATGGACACCCCATAAAATGGGACTCAATACCAAGGAACACTGCTTTTTGAGTAAAGCCAGGCAGTTCACATAATCCATTGGATATACTCTCCTCATCCATCAAAGCCCCCCTTTTTTACTGCCCGTTTTTCCTTCATTTAAGGACCACCATATGACATTAATTGCGCTGATCAGCTAGCTCCCTGTGTGTTTGAATAGTGGCATGTATGTATGGATTGTTGCAATAATCTTTTATTGACGGTGTAGGTGGTGGGTTTTGTACTATGCATTCGCTTTGAATATGAGTATATATTGTTATTTAATAAAACTTTTTGATACTACCATTTAACTCTCCGACCCTCGTTTCATAGCTGCACTTAGTTCTTAACCACCTAGCTTAGAACCAATTGTTTCAATTATTGCTTCTTCTGAGCAGCTGAGGGTTGTTTGCTAGCCAGTGAGAGAGAATCAGGTCATTTCTGACCAATTAAGGGAGTGGAACTCTGGATACACCTTTTCTTTTTTACTAAATAGACCCCTGACATTTCCCTTTTGAAATAGAAAAAGAAATTGAGGACAGAGGCTTCCCATTCCATTCAGAAACTGCTGATAGTAAAATATTTACTATCAAGCAGTTTATGAATGGGGAGAAGCCTCCATAGGGAGTGCTACTCCCCATTCAGAAATTCATGAATGAACAGGCTGTGATGCAAATCACAGCCTGTTCATTCATAACTGGGGACACATAGTACTATGGGGGTTATTATACACCTGGATACACCTTTTCTTTTTTACTAAATAGACCCCTGACATTTCCCTTTTTCTGCAGCCCCAGCACTCAATGAATGAGAAGCCTCAGTACAGAGGCTTCTCATTCATTCACAAACTAATGATAGTAAAAATATTTTACTATCATTGGTTTATGAATGGGGAAGAGCCTCTGTAGTGAGTGCTAGTCCCCATTCATAAATTCTTGAATGAACAGGCTGTGATGTAGATCACAGCCTGTTCATTCATAACTGGGGACACATAGTACTATGTGTCCCCAGTTATTTACAAACACCGGAGTGATCAGACGATCAGAATATCAATGAAACCACGCTACAGAGCCGCTGTCATCCTGAAACTGATCACTATGCCGCTCGGCCATCCTGAATTGCGGCCAGCCGCCGCTCGCTTCCTCGACCCCCCGCCGGTGATTTTTTTACGGATCCCCACTGCCACAGACCCTACAAGCGGGGGACAGCAGCGGGGAGCCATGGAGTCTCTGATCCCTCCCTGGGGTGTCTCCAGGGAGGGATGAGAGACTCCAGATGCCGGCGGCCGGGAGCAGCGGTGCCAGCGGGGGAGGCGCCCGGTATTTTTTATAATAGCAGTCATCAGCGGCTTGTGAGCCGCTGATGACAGCTATTAATTTAAAGGGGACAGTCTGCTGAACAGTTCTACTATAAGCTGATGGTCGCTAAAGCGACCATCAGCTTATAGTAGAACTGTAAATGCCAGG
>NW_017307741.1:380257-395658 GCF_000935625.1 Nanorana parkeri
CAGTCAGGTTCCTCCACCCCAAACTCACTCATCCATGTCTTTATGGACCTTACTTTGTGCACTGGTGCACAGTCATGTTGGAACAGGAAAGGGCTATTCCCAAACTGTTCACACAAAGTTGGGAGCATGAAAAATTGTCCAAAATGTCTTGGTATGCTGATGCCTTAAGAGTTCCCTTCACTGGAACTAAGAGGCCAAGCCCAACCCCTGAAAAACAACCCCATACCATAATCCCCCTCCACCAAACTTTACACTTGGCACAATGCAGCCAGGCAAGTACCATTCTCCTGGCAACCGCCAAACCCAGACATGTCCATTGGATTGCCAGACAGAGAAGCATGATTAGTCACTCCAGAGAACACGTCACCACTTCTCTGGAGTCCAGAGGCAGCGTGCTTTTCACCACTGCATCCGATGCTTTGCATTGCACTTCTTGATGTAAGACTTGGATGCAGCTGCTCGGCCTTGGAAACCCATTCCATAAAGCTCTCTACGCACTGTTGTTGTGCCAATCTGAAGGCCACACGTAGTTTGGAGGTCTGTAGCTATTGACTCTGCAGACAGTTGGCCAGTTCTACGCACTGCGTTTCAGCATGTGCCGACCCCACTCTGTCATTTTATGTGGCCTGCCACTTTGTGGCTGAGTTGCTTCCACTTTGTTATAATACCACAAACATTTGCCCGTCGAATATTTAGTAGCAAGGTAATTTCACGGAACACCTGAATCCAATGATTTGAAGGAGTGTCCCAATACTTTTGGCAATATAGTGTGTGTGTATAAATATATATTATTATTTTTTTATTATACACACACACACACACACACACGGGGGTGGGCACGGACGCTGCCCTGAGCGCAGAGATGGGGGGGGGCGCCGACTCCTGGGCATTGACCAGCAGGCCTGGCGGTGAACAAAAGATGTACAGGCAATAATGGGGCTGCCCTGGGTCCTCGGGCATGAGGACCCAGTAAAGAGCAGCTTAATATTGCAGAGAGAGAGCGCAAGAGACCCGCGGGGCCTGTGACTGGGTTAGTGATTGTTTTAATTTTCACAGCCTCCCCCGTGCTTCCTCCAGCTGTGTGAACTGACACCAAACCAGGAAGACATGATCAGACAGCTGAGGTGACTACTTTCCATTCAAGAACATAGAATAGAACATAGTTGAACTTGAAACTTTCAAGTTCAACTATGTTCTATAACACCTCATCACACTCACAACTGCCCCGTTGCCATCCTCCACCCGAGACATTAGGCCAGCACCCTAGAACAGAGAGAACAGTATGTAGCAAATTCATATACGGTTTTGCATTATAGTATAATGTATTGATGGGATTTGAAGTTCTCTGTAGCTGGTGCAAATTCTTCATTGTTATATAATATATTACTGAGGTGTAGTCCCTCTACAGCTTGGAGTCAGTGGCAGAACTACCATGGTCGCAAGCTGCGACCGGACACAGATACTCCACGACTGTCCTAAAATCATTAATCTGTATTATTTTACACCTGACACTAAATAAAAAGTTATGTTTTGGCTCTGCACCCTATTGTGAGTGGTGGGGCTTGTCGGTGGTCACGAAATTGAGCTGCTCAGTCTAAAATACCCGGGCCTATTTTTCGTCCAAGTCTGGCCCCGTTTGTACACTTCCATTAACCTCTTGCCGTCCGCCCGTAGTAGAAAAACGGACGGACGGCACTGCTGCATTGGCGGGTTGCCGTCAGACGGCATTTTTTTTTCTGCTCGCGCGCGCCCCCTGGCGGGTACGCACGGGCAGAAAAGACCCGTCCAATGCGAACACCCGGTACCGGGTGTTTCACATATAGGAGAACCAACACCTTTCTCTGAAATGATCTGAAACTAACCAAAGTAATTGGCATACATCACTGTTTATTCCATATTAAATCAGATGAAACCCGATTTCACAGACCACGCTCTGAGAAATTGTTTAGGTTGGTAGATTTTATTACAGAGGGTAGGCTTATGACAATGACAGAACTTGTTTAGCTGGTTACTCCCTCGTGGGAACACTCGGGAGGTAAATGCAATTGTCTCTCTTCTTATGTTCTTTCAATGAACCTCTGTGTCACTAGACCGCTTACACAGCTCGAGCAGGCCAGCAAGACAATGCCCAGCCACTTCGGCATACCTCGCGAGCCATGGTAACACTCTTGAATGACTGGTCTAATTGACCGCCACCCCGGGTTTCTTTAGCTTTGGGAATCGGACTTGACATTGCAATTGACTCCAACACAGAGACAAGGTACTGTTTTTCGTCCACAAATCTTCCATTTCTATGAGATGGTACAGAGTGCAGACTACTCTCCACAAGATGTTTTCCTTTCCCGTCTCCTAGTTGCTGGAGAGGTCAGCAAGCCCCTGGGTCCCTGCTAGATATTTTCTTGGAATGCCCATTGTTACAACCTTACTGGATAGGCATTTGTGAGATTGCATTGAAAGTCACAGATTCTGCAATAAGATTGAAACCCACCCTCTTCGTTCTACATCTTATTGATTCTTCCATTGAGCCGTATAAATCCTCCCTCTTCATCCACCGATTAATGTGGCACGTGCATGTATCCCTCTCAAATGGAAGTCCTCAGATCCTCCCTCAGTTTCCATGTGGATTAACAATGTAAATTACATTATTCTGATGGAGGACTTGACGATGTTGCTCAATGACAGATTTGATAAATTAATGTTAACTTGGCTCCCATGGATAGATTTCATAGAATCTCCCACCTTTGGGGCACTTGCGGATCCTAGAGCTTGACCTGGATTTGACACATCAGCAGCTAATTTGCCTAAATAACCTAGCATAGGAGGTACGGCTAGTAATGTGCCAAGAGCAAGAGTGTGCACTAGTGTAAAGAAAAAGAAAAAAGGTGGGGCTTTAATGGTGCCAAAAGGTAACTCCAAGACAATTCTGAATAAAAAGGTCTTTTTATTTGAGATATGTATACACTTTACACTTTCAACCCAGGGGTGTGGGGCCTAAATACTCAGGCCTTGGCCAGCACTTAAAATGTATGAAGAGTGTGCACTAAACTAATTGCTGTGATCACATTAAGGCCTCGTTCACACCAGACAGCGCATTCCGGCCTGATTCTGGCCAGAACGCATCGCATTGCGGTCAGCTAACTATGTTGTGGGGCAGGAGGGGGCGTAGTGGTCTGTTGAAGTGAATGGCACCGTAACCATGCCCAGCGGCTGCAATGCGATCGGCCGCACAGGATCACAAGGCACATTATGCCTGCGCTCCGGTCCGATTCCCTGCGGCTACAGTGCTATTCACTTCAATGGATCAGCATGCCCCCTCCTGCCCCCAATTATAGTGAGCCGGCCGTAATGCGATGCAGTGCGTTCTGGCCAGAATCATCTGGTGTGAACGAGGCCTAAACTTCAAGAGTCAGTTCACACCACAAAAGAATGGAACGCAAGCCGGCCGCCTCCCTGCGTAAGGGAGCATGGCGGTGCATTGAAGTCAATGGCCCCGCAGCCACTACCCCCGCCCGCAGTGCGAACGCCGGCACCTGAACGCGTGGCACATTAGTGCCTGTGTTCCGGTCCAGTGCGATCTGCTAAAATAGTACATGCAGCATTTTTTCTGATCGCACTGGACCGGAACATGGGCATTGATGTACCACGAGTTCCAGTGCAGGCGATTGCACTGGGCTGGGGGGCGTGGCTGCGGTGCCATTGACTTCAATGCACCACCACACCCCCCCGCCCCAGAACACTGGAGGGAGTTTAGTATGCGATACAGTGTGTTTTAGCAGCTAACTGTGCTGGAATGCACTGTTAGTGGCGCAAACAAGCCCTTAGAGTGTAATGTGGCCACAGCAATTGCTTTAGTGCACACCCTTGCTCTTAGCACATTACTAGGATGCCCTAACTGCTCTTGGAACACTGTTCTTCATAGGTTGTTACTAGGGATGCATCGATACCTTGTACTCGCCCAAATGCTCCTGATGCTTATCCCGATACCAGAACTTCCGGTATCAGGAAGCTGGGTGGCAAATCATTACACATTGACCGGCTTCCTGATTGGACAGGAAGTCGCCTCCATGCCCCCTAGTCACCTGGTGATGAGGGAGCATGGAGCCAGCTTCCCTGCTAATCAGGAAGCCGGGTGTCGTGTAAGGCTTCCCTAATGGGACTTCTGGTATCGGAGAGTACCGGAAGAAAAAAAACAGTACTCACTAAATACCGGTATTTATGTTTAAGTATTTTATGGCTTTTATTTTTTTGTAAAGATGACACTGCCGTGTCATTTAGTTATAATGCAACTGTATGGGTAAATGCTTGTAGCTCTGCCTTATTGTCAAGGGAGTGTTACCATACGACAAATATTTAGTTTGTCTTATGATATTTTGTGTTGGAGTTTTAAAAATGAGAAATTAGCATTTTTGTCCAGACTTCTGTCCCTTGCTGATCCCCTAGGAAAAATGTAAAATCGAACATTTCGTTTTTCAGATTCATGGGATGCACAATTCAGGAGTGTGGAGGTCTACTAGGAATAGAATTCAGTTTTCCTAGGAAGGCAGGTTTCATAGCAGTTTTTGTGAAAGTGTATCATGTCATCTCAAAGTCTTCTTAATTTTGGCTTTAAGAAAACAAGATGGGGCCAAACAAGATGGGGCCAAACAAGATGGGGCCAAACAAGATGGGGCCAAACAAGATGGGGCCAAACAAGATGGGGCCAAACAAGATGGGGCCAAACAAGATGGGGCCAAACAAGATGGGGCCAAACAAGATGGGGCCAAACAAGATGGGGCCAAACAAGATGGGGCCAAACAAGATGGGGCCAAACAAGATGGGGCCAAACAAGATGGGGCCAAACAAGATGGGGCCAAACAAGATGGGGCCAATGTGTCTCAAAGCCATAGCCCCTGCGATAGTAGAAGCTCAAATCCTACTGCTCTATCAAGAGACAAAAAGTATGATGCAGAGAAGAATAAGAGAGCATTTCAACCTCACTGGAAAGACTCCTGGCCTTGGCTTGTTTTGAAGGAGAGCCAGGGGGGAAGAAAAGATGTATTGTGAAATTTGCTTAAAATACCCTACCATAGCAAAGAGTCACTCTGGATCTGGTAGGAATGCCTTTGTAAGTGGCTGTGATAAATTTCGCACTGAACCAATTAAAGCTCATGAAACAAGCAAAGCCCACATGGCATGCTGCTCGTGGTTCAAACAAGAAAATAAAAAAGCACTTGTGGAGTCTGGGGCATCAGCAAGTACAGCAACTAACAGTGCCAGTTCTGCAGTTCAGTCAGCGCAGCCCATTATTGTTAAAGCACTACAAAAACTGAAGGAGGTAGAAAAGGAAAAGACTAAATATTTTATTTAACAATGCATACTTAATTGCAAAACAAGGGAAGCCTCTTGCAGACATGGATATGTTATGCCGAGCAATGATAAAGGCGGGTGTGGACTTAGGTAAAAACTACACTAATCGTGAAAAAGCTGCCGAATTCATCAAATGTGAAGCAGAAATAATTCGACGGGACATCAAAGAGATTGTCAGAAATTCAAGGTTTATCTGTATTATTGCAGATGGCAGCACAGATAGTGCCATAATTGAACAGGAAACTGTGCTGGTCAGGGTTGTTAATGGAGGTAAACCTTATACAGCCTTTGTAAACCTTGTCCCAGTTGAGCATGCACATGCTGCAGGTGTGCTAGATGCAATTGTTAAAGGTCTTAAACACCTGTCTTTGGATATGCAACATCTGAGGTCTCCAGAACAGCCTGGTCCAACACTTATCTCTGTAAATTTTGATGGTGCTGCTGTAATGATGGGTTCAAAAGGTGGTGTAGCAGCACTGATAAAGAACGACATTCCATATCTGTTGCCTGTACACTGTGTAGCACCCAAGCTTCAACTGGGGATTCTAGATGCAGTAAAGAACACTCCTTACATTGTTTGTTTCGAAGAAACTTTGAAATGGGTTTTTAAAAATTCTACTGGAATAGCCCTAAAAAGGCGAAGAGATGCAAAAGAAATTGCAAAAGTAATAGAACAAAGTTTTGCTCACTTCAGTGACATTAAGCAAGTGAGATGGGTTTCAAGTAAAAAAAAAGGGCCCTAAAAGCAATGCAGCAAAACTTGCAAACTGTTTTACATCTTGGCTAAGTTGGTGCTGGGATTGATGAGTCTTCAGCTAAAGCAAGGAAATAGCTAAAATCCATCACAAGTGTGAATTTTCTCTCTAACCTGTACATTTTGAGAGATATTCTTGAGCCTGTATCTCAGCTGTCAGAATTTTTTCAATCAAATGACCTACTGTTACTAGATGTGAAGCCTGCTTTTGAGAAATGTGCAATAAGGCTGACTGGCTTGAAGCTTGATCCCGGGGAAAACATGAAGCAGTTTAATAGACTGTACCACCCAGAGGAGAGAACATTTGGAGATCAATCTACTGAGGGGTGGGAGATTGAATTGTCAGGCCAGTGGCCACCAGCTGCTAGCAAATGTAGTATACAGCTCATTGAAAACATTGTAGAATACATTGATGAAAGATTCTCCATTTTTGATTCTATGCCATCCCGTGGATTCCAAGTGTTTGCCTTCTGGCCATAGTGTGTAGTCAGAGGAGGACCTATATACATATGGCAGAGCTGACCTTAAGGAATTGTTGGATTATTACAGCATTCTTTTCTCGGCTGAAGGCATAACAGGTGTTTTCTGCCATGAATGTAGTTAAAATCCCACTTAGAACAAGACTTCAGCAGGATATGCTGCAGGACTTCATGCTCATTAAAATGGAGGGACCTGAATATGAGGAATATGACCCCAGCAGAGCTATTGAGTATTGGCTTACATCTGGCAGAACCAAGCATGTGGGTGGACATAAGAGGCCTCATGAGGTTGACTCTCCTTAAAGTGTACTTGTCATGACAGTGCCTCTCGGTTATTTAATTGTCCTTTATGTGTTTTATGTTCAGTTTAAGCTCATCTAGCATAACCAAGCATGTCCATGATGGTTCATGAGGGTGCCCCGGTTAACTTAAGTTTTTTGATAAAGTAAGCTACACTTCTCATTTGGAAATCTGCTCTGTTTAAGCTCACAATAAATGTTTGTGTTTGATTGAATTACAGTACTTTTGGGGCCTGTCTAAGTTGCTATTAATAAAGACCTTATTTAAATACGGTTTTGATTAAAATAATTTTTTGTATCAGGACAAGTAGATTGTCATGAGGGACAAGTAGATCGGGGCCCCGCTTTAGTCCTTCGACAAGTAGTCCTTTTTTATATTTCCACACCCCTGGCTAGACAACAACCCCCCCAGATGGCACTCCTCTACTTTCTTCTGCGCTCTCTATTCTTTCCTGGCCTGCCCTTAGCCTTCTTAGGCCTTTTACGCTGCTGCCCTTCTCTATTATTTTCTACATCTTTGATTTATCTTCTTCCCTGATTTGCCCCCATTACTAAGACCTTTGCGAATTTTAACCAAAAATCTAGATGGGATGGGTATTAACGCATAGTACGAAACCATGCGCGTCTCAGTTACAGTATTAAAGTGGGGACGGTCTAGTTGTTCATGTTGGATTATGCAAGTCCCTATTGTCAGTCCAGGCCTATTCGTGTACTGTATGCATTTGGACCCTGTTCTGTTATTCTATTTTTCATGTGTGATTGCTCACCTGTCTTTTCACAACTAAAAAAAAAAAAAAAAAAAATACATACATATACACACACACCTCAGTTCACGAACGCTTCCATTTGCGAACAGGAAGTTCAGCAAAATGTTTTTCCGTTTGCTAACTCCGCATCGGGTGATGAACACAACCGCAGTCATATTCCCCGCTCTGGTTGTGGCTTACTCTAGTGGAGATCGCGGGCTGATCACAGTTTGATTCGGATCGCGACCAATTCGGATGCGACCAGAATCGTGGAACGAATTAAGTTTGTGAACCGAGGTACCACTGTATATCTATATATTGTAATGTAAAATGGGTAAGACGTATTAGTGCAGTAGACAAGATGTAAAAAAAACAAAAACAGAGTATTGCTGTATGCAATGATACCTTTCTCATTGGACTAACATAATATTTAAAAGGCAAAAAAAAAAATAAAAGCTTTCGAGAGTTAACCTCTCTTCTTCAGGTCAGAAGCAATACTAATCAACATGACAGTTTACCACTTAAAGCAAGAGAAAGTTGTTAAGGGGGGGTGAGAGTATATTGTGTTGGTGAACATACAACTGATGTAACCTGCCAAAAAGTTCCCCAAAACCACTGTGGCTTGTCAATATGCATTTTTAGCAAATTCCAGTCTATTTTTTAGGATTTTCTTTTAACAATAGTCTTCCTTTCAGCCCACTGCCTGCTTAATAAGCAGCAGTGCGATCAGACACCAACGGTATCTTTACTTTGAAGCGGGGCGGATAAAAAAAAAAATCGGTGATTTTATTTTAAAAAAACAAAATCGGATTGTTTGGATTTTTATCAAATTTATTTTTAATAAAATGCTTTTGGAGTAAAAATATATCTAAAGATAGTTTTATGTTTATGATACATTAATAATTTAGTTTATTCAGCATGAAATGGAGCTTAGTTATGTAGCATGGGCTGTATATTCTGCAATATTTACATTTTTGGTAAACGCATTCAATGAGGTCAGAGGAGGAGCCGCTGGGGGACAGAGATGACAGGTGCTCTTTGAAATTATGATTTAAATCGAGTTGATTTAAAATCAAGCCTTTTTACTAGTGATTTAAATCAAATCCACCCTGATTTGAAGTTCAGCTTGTATCTCTCTTTGGAAGCTTTTCTTTTTCTACTATTCGCACTATCTTTCTGTTTCATATAGGATCGATTTTCTCTGTGCAGACACCACCAGAAAGGAAACTCAAGAGTTAAATCTTAAAAATGCATTCAGGTACCTTACATATTAACAAAAATGTACCTTATTTGTCTATCACTTGGCGGTAGATTCTCAAATCATCTCTAAATTAGTGCCGACACTGTCCTTTCTTCTGGAGGATGGCTATTTTTGTTCCCCATGTGTGTTGTAAAGTAGCCAATGTACCAAGCTCGCCCCTTTGATGGACTACAATCTCAATGCAGATTATTAAATGTGAGATTGTAGTCCATCACAGGAGAGATTATTGGAGGATCTACAGCTGAGTGATGCACAAATACACATTTTTGTTAATAGTTAGGGTACTTGAATACATTAAGATTTAACTCCTTAAGGTGGTCAAGCCCTGCGAATTTCGGCGTGTTCTTTACCAAACAAAATTCGTACAGCGGGTGCTGCTGTTGGCACCCTTTTGGATCGCATCCATCGATCAAAAGGAGCCGGCTGGAAAATTTTTGAACAGTCTGCAACCAATGATCGAGAAACAGAATGCTTCTGTTTGGCTATTCTGACAGCGGCCACCAACTGCTACAATAGAGACAGCCGGAGATTTCTTGTTCAACACTTGTAAGCGTTAATGGAGGAATCTGTTAAATTTAGTTAATTCAGCCCGCAGGTTAAACAAAGAAAAAATATGACAGTGTATGGCCAGCTTTCGTTACATAGTATTTGAGGTTGAATAAAAGACACAGGTCTATCAAGTCCAACCTTTGTGTGTATACGAGTCCCTGTGTGGTCTTAGTACTTGTACCCCTGTATATATGGTCTCTGAGGAACGTATCTAGAAGATTTTTGAATGATTCAATACTCTCTGCTGATACCACTGCTTGTGGAAAAGAGTTCCAAAATGTAACTGCTCTAACTGAAAAGAAGCCCCTACGCCCTTTGAGGTTAAATCTTTTCTCCACCAATTTTAGGTGGTGTGACGATAATGAGGTTTGGGTCTATTACAAATTAAATATAGCATTCTCTTGTCCCTCAGTTCAAAGCAAATGCAGGCCTTCATTTAGTTCATTTGCCAGGTATCTCCACATTCCAAAATACAGATCTGCTACTCTGCTAATCTGGCCTGTGATTTTTATTGCCCCCGTACTAATTAACAAGTGAGATTCCAAAATCACCCTCTTTACCTTGGGGACAGCCATAAAAAGGGTTAACAATCAGTAAACAATCAGGAATCGCAAAATTGGTACCAAGGCTCACTGCGCTAGGAATGGATTCTAAATAGCTTATAGGACCAGCAGCAACTTTGTGTGAAGAAGGTATCTAATAGGACTCCTTTTTGAGAAAGTTAATCTACGAAACGCGTCAAAGGAGGTTTGGTCTTCGCCTCTCATAGCTGATCTTCTACTACACTAATCTCTACTACACGTTTTTAAAGCTTTATCAGTTTTGGATTTCTTTAAGTGCACTCGTATACTTTAAGAAATAAATTTTACTTGGTTACTGCACTTAAAGGGTTCGCCTCCTTTCTCCATTTGTATCCCTTGTGAGACACTTATAGATACACGCTGCCGGCCTGGGCGTTCGAATAATCAAGATATAAGGTTAAATTACATCCGATTGCCTGACTTGGAGACTAAAGGAGAGGATGGATTATTAGAACCTCAGAACGTTCTGGTTCTTTTCTCAATCAGTGACTGGTTGGATATATTTTGGAAAATATCTAGCAGGGAAATGAACGGACTATTCCTCTAAATATCACTGAGAGAAGGAGACTAACCGTTTGTATCCCGTCTCATATAAACTGCAAAAACCTTAGAAATTGACTGCTTGCTATATTGCTGAGATTATTTCATTTATTTTGTGCTTGTTTTTTTATTATTGGGATTGTTCTAAATATTTAACACCGTGTATACATCTAAGTGGGGAATTAGAACGTATATCTTATTTCACTTAATTTGTGTCTAATCTCTGCTTATTTTTGGTCACTGAGACACTAGTAAGTGTGGGCATAGTATTAGGAAGATTATATTTTCAGGATTAGGTATTGAAACCACTACCGTTGTTCACTAGATTAAGTTCACACATGCAAGAGTGTTAGACCCACAGGTCATTTATATAAGGATTGCAACTGGGTTGCTTTATTTGCTTTTTTGTTTCGTTTGTTTGTCACAGAGGACTCTGAGCTACACTAAGTGAGCTCGGCGCTTCTGTTACACATATATTTATTGATACACTGTGGGGTGTATGAATACATGTTTCACGTATCACATGCCGCAATAAGAATTTCGGGCATTTATACACTGATTATGGCTCTCTCTTGAAACTAAGAGATTGGCCCATATTGATTGTTTGATTCTTCACGTATCGATCACACAATGAGATAGAAGATTCCGGTATTTATATAGATGTGCATGTGTAGATGTGCATGTGTTTTTTGTGATTTATCTTTATTCTGGAATCCACATTCACTTAGATCAAGCGAATCAGGAATGGCAGAACAACCATTCAGTAGTAGTTGACAGGTTTTTATAAACATAAGCAGGTCTGATAGATTTAAAATAACCCAGGATTCACCCCCAAAGTGATAAAACAGAGTTATAATATGAACTCAATTTCATAACTTGGAATTGGAGAGTGATATTGTAAAGTTACATGCACAAATAGCTGTGTCTCATCAAAACGAGAAGATGGATACCAAGAATAAATAGTTTATAATGGGCCACGGCCAGGCAGGCGACATTTGGCCTCCTTGCTCAACCATCTTTCATTTTCCCACCAAATTTGGTTTTAATTTAAATATCATGTCATGACGCATCATAAGTTAGGTGTTTTTGGACCATATTGAATATGAACACTTCATTATCCTCTTAGTTATGAATTTAACAGTTTGGAAGGAGCAGAGGACAACGTAAAGGCTCGTCCCTCCTGCTCTCCCTCTGTAGCCCTGTCCTAGGGGCTGACTACATGACACCCCCTAGAGGGCTGGCAAAAAGATCCTGCTGAGACAGCTAGAGAAGGCTCTTGTTTGTAACATTAAGGAAAGGAACTCCTACAACATCAAGAAGTCGTAACATGTCAGAAGAGTTCCCCTTTAATATCTGGAAATCATCTGTGCAAGCCTTGCTTGGAGAAGAGCCACTCAGACCTCTCTGTGCTTATTGAACTTTGTACTCGGTCAGAACTCATAAAACCAGGAATGTTAAGTATTCTCTTTGTATTCCCTTTTGTTTTACTGTTATATATTTGGTTTCCTTAATAATATATTTTCTGTATATTTTTCTTTTATTAAAGGACGATCTTAAAAATTATTAAGCTTATCTCTACGCTCTAAATAAGAACTTAAAGTTTCCTTGCCTCTGTGAAGAGCGCTACTGTATAGTAAACCTGTCATATTCCTGTCTGAGAGGACAGCGGTATCATGGGCTTTACGTTTTTGAAGTGTTGCAGCATTTGCTAGGATCGGTGCGTATTTCCGTTAAAGTTTGTGGTGGCAGTGAATGGTTGGTGGCAGTGAATGGTTAGTGTGTAAAGGGTAAACTGCGGAGTTACCCCACCATAGTGACTATCACTCTCAGGCTGTCCTGCGAGTTGGGAAATCTCTGTGCAGGGCGAGAGTGGTATCGCCACATCCTTGTGACGGCATACTCGGTTCAGAACTTTTTATAGTCACAGGTGATTGACCTACAGCGGGTTCAAGGCCGAGCGTACCTCACAGCCTCTAGTCTTTTTTTTTTAGGAAGTTTTTTGTTTTTTTTAACCAAAAGGCATGTAGGTATACATGAGACAATTGCTTTTAATTTCATCACTTTTTAGGAGGAATGAAGCATTGTTCCAATGAACTGTAAGGGTGCCAACAAATCTATACATGTCTTGTGACCATGTAAATGTGAAGACAATGGTGACTCACCACTATACTCTCTTCACAACTTAGTACTATGAATGGATTTGTTCACAAACACAAATTAATCATAAAATGTAAAAGTTTTCAATATAGGCAAATTATTTTAAGTTAAGAAAAATAAATGTAATACATAAAACAATTCTATGTTCTTTCCAATTTTTTTTTGCATATTGTCTGGTGTATCATATAATATAAGGTTCGCTCCCATGATGCACTACGATCTCACATTTAGATAGCCAATTTGTATTGAAGTTATAGTCTATCACAGGAGCGAGTTTGGACCAGTGGCTACTTTACAACGCACAGGGAGCATGGGAACAAAAACATAGCCACCCTCCAAAAGGAAGGACAGTGTCAGCACAAATTCAAAGATGATTTGAGGATCTACAGCTGAGTGATACACACATAAGGTACAGTAGAGTACTTGAATGCATTTTTACGATTTAACGCCTGAGATTAGTGTCACTTTAAAGCAGACCTTTTATGAAAAATGCAATGTCTGCTTTACTGCCAGTCCAACACTCCCTAAAGAAAAGTAGCTTTTAAAAACTCTAAAAAATAAAAGCCTTAGAATAAAAAAAAATTAATTACCTGGATTCCGACATCTATGGGAGGCATGGATGACAGTACCATGTCTCACCTCAGCTTCCTGGGAGTTCCAAATTCTGCAAGAATGCACTCCTGCAATAGGGTTGTAGTCCCCTATCAATTCAGTTGGTTTTGACAGTCCTCTGCTCTGTTCTCTTAGAAACTGGTTTACGACTAGTGGTATCTAAGACACCTCTTTACATTTATTGGTGTCACTGCTGTGTATTTATGGCGAGATGCTGTTTATGCGACTTATTGCAGCTCTGGCTTGAGAAAGGGACAAAAATACTGTTAATACATTGCTGAAATGCGATTTTACTATTTCCCCAAATAAAAAACAAACAAAATTGAAAGACCTCTGTGATCTCTTATGGACTGACTGGATATAAACTCTGTATCCGACTGAGGGGCAGGATCACTGCTCAAAGCAGTTTTTCGTATTGAAGACGTGAGGCCCACTATCTGAATTTACATAGTGATTTGCAGACAGTGGGAGACCAATACCTGTACAGTGATCCACTGTAAACTAAATATTTTTCTCTCAGTGTACATTGGTGGACTCAGCAATCTTCTACAGGTATAGCTGCTGCTGCTTCTAGGAGGTTGGAAACTAGGCAAATTAAAGAGGCACGGCTCCATGTAGTGGATACAGCACTGCATGTGCTAAACAGGATAGTTTAGCATACTGCCCCAAGGAAGTAGGGAGTCTACTGGGGCAATGAGCACATCATGGGCCTTCTGGCAACAAGCATCTGTTTTCCTGGAATGCAAGGCAGCCCCTGGTCTTCTGTTCAACCTTTCATCAGATTCTACCATGTGGATACTGCAGCTTTGGCACATGTCAGTGTTGGACTCAAGTTCCTGCTTGATCTTTGATGATTGCCTTGGCACTTTATTGCCTAGCCCTCTCTTTGGAACAAGTTTTGGATGACCCATCAGTAAAAAGGAGGCACCCTGTGCCCTCCCCCCCATGAATGTTGGGAGATAAAGAGATTCTTTATACTCAACTTATACTACAGGGTTTTTTTTATGCATTCCTCGGGCTCAACAGTGGGCATAGCATTCGGTTTTAGGTTTTATGTTGTTTTAGGTTTTCCTTTCTCTCATCTCTATAGGTTAAACTCGATGGACTTGTGTCTTTTTTCAACCTATGTAACATAAAATCCCTCCCCCCCCCCCCCCCCGTACTTCCTTTGGGGGGGACACTGGTTGCCACAAATAAAATATTTTCTTGGGAAGGTTAGCCTTTCTTACTACTCCAGATCTTGTCAGTACATGCAAGGGTATAGCCCCTAGATGGGCCTTCCGCTTTACATAGTGTGCAACGTCCTAGAGGGCAACAGCTATCCAGATGAGTAGAAGACTGAGGAGATTTTTACCACATAATCTGCTAATTTGGTGCACTACTGTACATCATCTGTCTTAAGAGACCCTGCAAAGCCCTAAAATGTCAGTATATAGGTCAGTGATGCAATTCAATGTCTGGAGGGCTGGTGACTTCACATCTCTTGATCTCATTTTGGCGAGGTGCCATTCGATACTATCACTTCAAGCACCCACCTATTTGAAGGTGCTGTCAGGATTGCAGCTTTATATGTGAACTGAATCTTTCCCATTCAGTCGCAAAAGCTAGAAGTACTATATAGAACTTCTTAATTTAGCACATACTAAGCTACAGAAATTATTTCAACCCTTAAACTTTATTAATACATTTCAATGTATTATTATCCATACAACTCAAATTATTTGGCAATTTCTCTATCGCCAACCGCACACGACAGGGCTGCCCCATCTCCACCCATTTTTGTCCTGACTTTGGAACCTTTCCTTTGTCATGTCAGAGCCAACCCATACATATCGGGGATGACAGTGGGTAAATGGTCTTATAAAAAAGGTACCTGCATATGCGGACAATCTGCTCTTTTATATTACACCACCACTCATCTCTCTGCCATCCCTTCTTTGGGAATTTCGAAGAGTTTACTCCCTTTCCAGTTAAAAGATTAATCTCTCCAAATTGGAAGCTCTGAGCATCTCAATACCCTAGATCTCGTAGACCGTATAAAACCGTGCTTCTGAACTAAAAAAAAAAAAAAAAAAAA
>NW_017307741.1:396908-407473 GCF_000935625.1 Nanorana parkeri
CCCCTCCCAGTAGTTCATTAGAGGGGCACAGATCTCTCTCATCATGTTGGTCTTTTTCTGTTGTGGACTGGTTGCCACAAATAAAATATTTTCTTGGGAAGGTTAGCCTTTCTTACTACTCCAGATCTTGTCAGTACATGCAAGGGTATAGCCCCTAGATGGGCCTTCCGCTTTACATAGTGTGCAACGTCCTAGAGGGCAACAGCTATCCAGATGAGTAGAAGACTGAGGAGATTTTTACCACATAATCTGCTAATTTGGTGCACTACTGTACATCATCTGTCTTAAGAGACCCTGCAAAGCCCTAAAATGTCAGTATATAGGTCAGTGATGCAATTCAATGTCTGGAGGGCTGGTGACTTCACATCTCTTGATCTCATTTTGGCGAGGTGCCATTCGATACTATCACTTCAAGCACCCACCTATTTGAAGGTGCTGTCAGGATTGCAGCTTTATATGTGAACTGAATCTTTCCCATTCAGTCGCAAAAGCTAGAAGTACTATATAGAACTTCTTAATTTAGCACATACTAAGCTACAGAAATTATTTCAACCCTTAAACTTTATTAATACATTTCAATGTATTATTATCCATACAACTCAAATTATTTGGCAATTTCTCTATCGCCAACCGCACACGACAGGGCTGCCCCATCTCCACCCATTTTTGTCCTGACTTTGGAACCTTTCCTTTGTCATGTCAGAGCCAACCCATACATATCGGGGATGACAGTGGGTAAATGGTCTTATAAAAAAGGTACCTGCATATGCGGACAATCTGCTCTTTTATATTACACCACCACTCATCTCTCTGCCATCCCTTCTTTGGGAATTTCGAAGAGTTTACTCCCTTTCCAGTTAAAAGATTAATCTCTCCAAATTGGAAGCTCTGAGCATCTCAATACCCTAGATCTCGTAGACCGTATAAAACCGTGCTTCTGAACTAAAAAAAAAAAAAAAAAAACACACACCTTTCTTCCCTTGCTATGCTCCCAGAGAAAATATTTAACCTCCTGGAGTAGGGCCACCTTGTCGTGGTTCGGCAGGTGTAACGCTTTAAAAATGAATTCCTTGCCCAGACTATCTTTTGTAGGCCCTCCGAGTACACGCTCTACTCAAAATGTTCAGTCACAAGTTTAGTTTACATACATGGGCTAAGGGTGTCCCACAAATAAGGACATCCTTCTCCTCCCCAAATTGAAAGGTGGCATTGGATTTCTTGACCACCATTTTGTATCACTCTGCCGCTCATATGTTGCGCATTCTTGACTCGTGCCGTCAAGCGCACACAAACTTTGGGTCTCAGTTGAACAAGCTGCTGTCTCCTCTTACTGAGGTTCCATGGGTTGATGACACTTTTTTGCTTGATCTCCAGCAACACCCCTTTAACGGTCCTACACTTAAGACCTTTTCACTCGGTGGCTAGGAAGTGGTCTTTACAAATTTTCCATTCCATATGTGCCCAGCCATAGGCCATCCTGACTTTCTTCCTAGTCAAGTGGACAAAGTTTTCTGCTCTTGGATATGTCAGAACTGCTTTCATCTTTTGTCCTTTTCTTAAGTGAGCTGTTTCAAGCCCTGGGAACTTTCCTGATGTTCTCCTCGAGTTGGGTTTTTCGGTACCAGGCACAACTCTCCCACTTTATGAGCTCCCTTCCTTTGTCACAATTGTTTGCCCGTTCATTGGCTCCATTTGAAGACCTCTGCCTTTGTCAGGTACCCGTTAGAGGAGGTCTATCATTGTCTTATCAGTTGCTCCAGTCTTATCACTACTTCCTACCCCTGGGTCTATCATTACAGATTATCAAAGTAATCATATACTTTTTTCGCATAAAGCTTCCATTTGCACTAAATTTCAGGAACTCAATTACAAAATCATGACAAGGTGGAATAGAACTCAGTCCTGTCACATATTTTTCCAAACGTGACAGACCGTTGTTGAAGATGCAGCACTGCTAGGGGTAATTATTGCACTTGCTTTTGGTAAGTCAGGTTATTTGGGTTGTAGAGAAAGGGGTTCCTGGCAACCCTGAGACAATTTCTCTGCTCCTTGCGAGTCACCCCCTTCCTGGCTCCCAGCTTACCCCCAGCTGCAGCATCCTGGGCTTTGATCTCTGACAAAGCCAAAGATCAAAGATGCAGACCTGGGCTGTAGACTGAGCAGACCTGCAGTGCTCTCCCCCTTGGTCCCCCCTGCCCCCTCCTGTTGGCTTTTGCAGCCAGAAGTCTGCAGATCGCAAAAGCCCCACTGTGCCCCTGATAGCAGGGGGTCTGCACACGGGGTAGGCCAGTACACGTCTTCAGTTTCCCTCCACTTCAGCCTCCCAAGGACACATGGAGGGTGAGGTTAGCTGCTCGGCAACAGCCTGTGCACTCCCCCTTCCCTCCCATGCCGGCTCCTCCCAGGACCTTTGTAAGTTTTGGTGGGAAGGCTAAGCTGGCGTTCTCTCTGACTGGCAGACTAGAAGCTGCACTGAGGCCGGTCTCTGTCTGCAGATTCAAAGGAATAAGGAATGAGCCCTGCTGTTCCACTCCACTGCTGCTGTGAGGTCTGCTGGGGTGTCTAGTTCCCCCTGTTGTAAGCTGCCGATGTCTGGCAAGACTTGTTGTTCCTCCCCGTCATCTACTGCTGAGGTCTGCTGGAATCTGTTGATCCTCCCTGTCTACTGCCAAGTCTGCTGAGATCGGCTGTTCCGCCCTTTCTGGATGTACCCGTATTGTGCCTTGTTAGCTGCTGGATTACCTCTTGCTGCAACTCTGACCCCTGGATTACTAGCATTGTGAGGTCTCTCTCCTCTCCCTCCCAGCGTCTGTCAGCGTCTCTCTCCAGCGTCAGTCAGTGTGCCTCTCCCCCTAGCGTCGGTCAGCGCCAGCTTGGTGCCCAGACCTCTTCGGCCGCCCAGGCCCCTCACACAAGTACCGGCCATAGCCCCGTGTTGGCGGTCCTGGCCGGGTACTCGGATTGCGACCCCCCTGTTCACTTGCGGGACCCCATATGGGGTCGCGACCCACACTTTAAGAGGCAGTGGTCTATAGATCGTGGCCCGCAGACGTGGTTAAAACAAGAACACGGCTGCTGCAGCAGCCGTGTTCTTGGTGTCGTTTTTAACAGCCAGCGATTTCTGTTAAGGTACAAGCGATCCGGCGGCTATACAGCCATCATTTGTACATGTGGCGCACCCCCCACCGGGGGCTGCCGTCGGTTTCTCCGGGCTCCACTGGCTTGGCAAGTCTCCCTGCAATGATCGGAGAGAGATTCAGCGGCTTCCAGCCTCTGATCTCTTCCCCATTACTGGACCCGGAAGTGATGTGTATTACATCACTTCCGGTGTCACTATTTACAGTCTCTGGCACGTAGAGCCAGAAGAAGCTGGGAAAGCAGCACTCTGCTTCCTCAGCTTATTTGGGGTCCCTAGGTGACATTAGGGGTCTAGGACCTGTCATGTCCTATTTGCTATCACATATATAGCATCAAGTCGGGTAAATAGACACCAAACATGTCAAACTTTAAAACTGCACGCGCCCACACAAAAAAAAAAAAAAAAAATCGCAGAAAACGGCCACACCCAAAATTGTCCATAGGCGACGCTTTAAAAGCTTTTACCACTCATCAGTTTAATGTTATCAGTGATTAATGGCCCTAAAATTATTGCTCTCATTCCGACGTCTGCAGCGATATGTAACATGTGCGGCACAAGTTGGCGCACCCGATGCATGTTTGCGTGCGTATGTGGGGGCGGGGGACTTTTTAAAAAGTTGTGTTTTACTTTTTTTTTTTGTGACTATTTTTTTAGCTTTTTTTTATGATTTTTTTTTTTTTTAAAAAATTTTTTCTTTTTTTTTTTGTGACTATTTTTTTAGCTTTTTTTTATGATTTTTTTTTTTTTTTAAACAATTACATTTATTGCTATCACATAGGGGACTAAGAAATAATTGAAAGTGATAGCCAATTCACATGACAAGTCCTCTTTATGGAGACATCAGGGACCCCTAATGTCACCTGCTTTCAGAACATACATCATTGTTTGGGGGTTTTAAGCTGTTTTCTAGTCAAAAAAATGTATATTTTATCATGTGTGCGCAAATAGTAAGAAAATGCTCCGGACAGCAAGTGGTTAAAGATAAGAATAGTAGTAAACAACAATTGGTACCCTTGGACAGCTCTTATGTGCTCCTCTGCCTCCTCTCCTATGACATGATACATACTGGACACCTCAATCTGGGTGATCATCAGTGGAGGGATGTCCACCATGTACCTTTCAGTTGAATGGGGACAGGTGTGGAGTCCCGTCCTGTCAACTTACATACCCTGGGATATGTTCTCATACAGTCTTACCAAGGGTGTCCCCCATCAACACCTAGCAGGCATCCCTCATTTTCCCCATCCTTTTCTCTCTTTCCATATATTTCTACTTACCCTTTCCCTGTGTCCCTATGTCGTACTCTTGAGAGTACATCTCCGATAACCATAACAAAAACCATAAAGCCACACATCACAAGTACACACCACCGATGTAATCATAACTTTACGCCCATTTTTCAGAATACAATTGCCACAGTGGGAAATGCATCCCTCCTTGTTGTTTAGCATGGAATCAAGAATCTGTTAGATTTTTTTCAGGCTAAACAGAAAATAAAATAAAATAAAATCTAGCAGTGTTTGGCTGACTTTGATAGTTCCGGTCCCTCCACCTATTTATATAGTTGTTGCAACTAAACGCTTCATAGTCACATCTTTGCGATAGTTTTTGCAAGGTTTTGTTTACAATGCAGGGGAACAGTAATACTAAATACACTATATTGTGTATAAATAGAGTATATAAATAAAAGTATTGGGACACCCCCTCCAACTCATTGGATTCAGGTTCTCCATGAAATTTCTATGCTACTAAATATTCCACGGTCACCTGTTAGTGCAGGGGTGTGGAAATTTTTTTAAAAACTACTTGTCCAAGGGCTAAAGCGGGGGCCAAATCTACTTGTCCTTCATAACAACCTACTTGTCCTGATACAAAAAAAATTGTTTTAAATAAAACTAGGGATTCACCAATACCGCTTTTCGGGTATAGAGTACGAGTACCGATATTTTGCTTTCGGTACTCACCGAGTATCGGTGACACAAAAACACTACTCGCCCGGCGCCCAAAACTGCATGTCCCGGGCGTCGGGCAATAGGAATTCCACACCCCTGTAGTGGTGTTATAACAAAGTGGAAGCAACTGGGAACAACAGCTCAGCCACGAATTGGTAGGCCACATAAAGTAACAGAGCGGGGTCAGCGCATGCAGAAGCGCACAGTGCGCAGAAGTTGACAACTGTCTGCAGAGTCAATAGCTACAGAACTCCAAACGTCATGTGGCCTTCAGATTGGCACAACAACAGTGCGTAGAGAGCTTTATGGAATGGGTTTCCATGGCCGAGCAGCTGCATCCAAGCCTTACATCATCAAGTGCAATGCAAAGTGTCGGATGCAGTGGTGTAAAGCATGCCACCACTGTACTCTAGAGAAGTGGAGATGTGTTCTCTGGAGTGACGATTCACACTTCTCTGTCTGGCTATCCGATGGACGTGTCTGGGTTTGGCGGTTGCCAGGTGAACGGTAATTGTCTGACTGTATTGTGCCAATTGTAAAGTTTGGTGCAGGGGGAAATATGGTGTGGGGTTGTTTTTCAGGGGTTGGGCTTGGCCCCTTAGTTACAGTGAAGGGAACTCTTAAGGTATCAGCATACCAAGGCGTTTTGCCCAATTTCATGCTCCCAACTTTGTCGGAACAGTTTGGGGATGGCCCCTTCCTGTTCCAACATGACTGTGCACCAATGCACAAAGCAAGGTCCATAAAGACATTGATGAGTGAGCTTGGGGTGGAGAAACTTGACTGGCCTGCACAGAGTCCTGACCTCAACCCGATAGAACACCTTTGGGATGAATTAGAGCGGAGACTGCGAGCCAGGCCTTTTCGTCCAACATCAGTACCTGACCTCACAAATGTGCTTCTGGAAAAATGGTCAAACATTCCCATAGACACACTCCTAAACCTTGTGGACAGCCTTCCCAGAAGAGTTGAAGCTGTTATAGCGGCAAAGGGTGGGCCAACTCAATATTGAATCCTACGGACTAAGACTGGGATGTCATTAAAGTTCATGTGCGTGTAAAGGCAGGCGTCCCAATACTTTTGGCAATATACTGCATGTCACCATACAATAGGATTTTGAAATGCGAATGCTAAATGGTCCCAAATGATGCTACATATTGGTTGATGCTCACCATAATTGCGTAGAAATAATTTTAAAGTATAAAAGGTCACCATACACATTACAATCTGACCATACACTTTTTATACAATCAACTTTAGATTTACCAAAACTATGTAATATGAGGACTTAACTAAACAATCAAAACAACTTGAACCTGATCAGGCAGGCCCTTACACAGCATAGTTGTTGGTAGATCTAAAAGGAGATTGTAAATTCAAAAATTGCAAAAAGTGTATTTAGCTTGTAAACCCTTCATTATAGCACAGACTATACATTGAACTTCTTATAGTCTCATATATGCAGCCTGATCTCAACTGCAACCAAGAAACCAGGAATCATATGAACATTTATATAACACAAATACAGATGTAAGCCAGGGTAGCCCTTGGTAAGCCCCATTAGCCATATAAAACAGATGTACAGCTCTGTAGGGTATAACCAACGACGTCCTGCCCCGTGGCAGAGAACAGATGGCGATACCAAGTCGGACATGAATACGAATATGTACCGAAAGTCTACAACCAACCATCATAGTGTGTACGTTGCGGGGCACTCGCAGACCCCCTGATATCACCATGAAAGTTTGATGATGTCTTATAGGGGTGGGCAGACTGTGGTCACTCACCTCTTGAAGTCCCTCATGAGCCTCCTCCTGGCCGGAGTGGACATGGCCCCTGCTCCAAGGTGGACGGAGAAAGGTACAAGGACGGCGGGCTAAAACGGGTGTCGGGAGCCAAGGCCGGCTCCGCTTCTTCCTCAGCAGCCTTGGCACAAACAAGCTGTGATGACGTTTCACAGCACCCCAAAAAGGGCAGAACAGAACGTTCCACTGGGCCGAACCAATCGCACCCCAACAGAGGGGTGGTCACATCCACCCACTTACATCAGCCGCAGCTCAACTTGTTCCTGTAGTGAAATTACAACATTATCAGAGTAAAATATGAATTTTGTCTCGCTGTGCAAACATGCATCGCTAGTTGGGCGTCATGTCCAAACTACGTACACCCCTGGTTAAGGAATGGAACATTCCAAGAGTGACAACTAAAAAGTTCCTGGCGAAAGGTTGCGTCAGATCATGTGATCGGGGATGTTCAGTCTGTATACAGAACTTGCTTAGTGTGTGTGTGTCAGAGAAAACACAGCTCACATAGAGCATAATACAGTGAGGGGGATTTATCAAAACTGGAACAGACCGAATCTGGAGCATTTCTCCATGGCAACCAATCAGCTTCTCTTTCAGTTTGGTCAGTTAAGATTTGAAAATGAAAGATAGAAGCTGATTGGTTGCCATGCACAGCTGCTCCAGATTTTGTCTGCTTCAGTTTTGATAAATTCCCCTCAGGGTATATAAAGCTATGTAGACCTGCTAAAACTTACATTATACAGGCAATTTCAATTATAAAGTATCAGCATTAATGTTGGATTGGCTTTCTGATACTATTATTATCAATATTATTATACAAAATTTATATAGCACCAACCGTTTGTGCAGCCAGGGCCGGCCTTAGGAGTGTGTGAGGGGCGCAGGAGGGAGCGCTGCCCACGGTCAGGATGGCCAAGCGGTGGGTGGGAGAGAAGCCGCGCCTGTCAGTTTCAGGATGACAGCGGCTCTGTGAGTGGCAGAGCGGGGGATCGGCAAATATCAATGATACTTACCGATCCTCCAAGTGATAAGGACAAACACTAGAGCGATCATCTGATCACTCCAGTGTTTGTAAATAACTGGGGACACATAGCACTATGTGTCCCCAGTTATGAATGAACAGGGTGTGATTTACATTACAGCCTGTTCATTCACAATTTCCTCAATGGGGAGTAGCACTCACTACAGAGGCTCCTCCGCATTCAGAAACTGTTGATAGTAAATATTTCGCTATCAGTGTCTGAATGAATGGGAAGCCTCTGTACTGAGTGCTTCCCATTCATTGAGTGCTGAGGCTAAGGCCAGCGAAGCCCGCGTGGTACAGTTCCTCCTGAGACCCCTAGAGCGCCCCTACCTCCACGCTCACCACAGCCACAGCGGGAGCGCCACACCTCTGGGGTCCCCGACTCGGACTCAGATGGCTGACAACACCAGCAGGATGACTTCCATCCACTTTCTTAGTCCATATATGGGACCCCAGGGGACCACACCGACGCCATAGACTCGACATATAATACCAGCCTTGTTGGACTTCCACGATGGCCCCTAAAGTTTTGGTTTATCAAAGTCCACTCCTTGGGTCGCACCCGTCCAGACCTGGGCTGTTACCTCTCTTTAAATGAAGGTTTTATAGTCACCCATTTCCGTCATGTTGCCCTAGTTATGTCGACATTGTTGAGCGCTACCGGCTCGCCCACCATCGGCAAGGGCCCAGTTATTGTTATTGTTATTGTTCACCTATGTTCCCTGTTGTAATGTACTATAGCTACATGCAGGCTCACTGCAATTTCATGTACTATGTGACCGTCTTACTCTTGCAGCCTCCCTGAGCGTTACATTTCATTGTCTATGGGCGGCAGCCCCTAACATGCCACGATTATCAACAACCCCTACTGGAGGAGACCTCCGACAGATGGCCCCTGCTTAACGCTCCTGGTGGCTGGAACCCATTCACTATCATTTGCTCAGGTTTACTTGTTCCACTGCCGGAATATCTTGTATCTTACCTATCCTTCCCCTGGGATGCCGGGGAGGTGGTCACTGTACCCCTCCTTTAACCCCCAGTCCGGTCCAACCACCGGTTGGGAGACCTATTTCTGCCCACAGTTGGGATTCCCAAATAGGGATCACCCTACTGTTCAACTACAACAACTACAACAACTATTGTGTACTAACATGTTGTTGGTTTTTTCCTAGTTCTCACCCATCTCTCCTCTTCCTCTACAAGTGACGCTCGAGATCCACTCGCCTGCAGGTATGTGTACTTCACAGCACCCTTTCACCCACCTTGAGTATGCCACCCGACATTACTATTCTATCACTAAACGTCAAAGGATTTAATTCCCCCCGTAAACGCCAAATTGCATTCCGCCAATTTCACTCCTCCAAATTTGACATTCTCTGCCTACAAGAATCACACTTCTCTCGCTCCTCACACCCAAAATATTTTCACTCCCAATACACACAGGTATTTATGGCTAACGACACGTCCAAACACCGGGGAGTATTGATAGGATTAAAAAATTCCATGCAGTTCCGATGCACAAAAGAGATACCAGACCCATCCGGCCGTTATTTAATCCTAATTGGCACACTGTGTGATCGTGAAGTAACCATAGCTACCTGTTGTGCCCCTAACTCCAAACAACTCCCCTTTTTCAAACACCTCCTTTCAACTATTAGCACCCACCAACGTGGAACACTCATAGGTGTACGTTTAATAAACTGTGAAAGAGTGTGATAAGCAGTGAAAAGGCTTTTCTCACCTTTGCAAAGTGAAAAGTCTAGAAAATGGTGTTTAATAACCCGTGATAAGTCAGGTAGGAACTGAAATATCTCACCTCGTCTCATCCTGGTGATAAGTACACAGAAAGTAATGGGAATGTACCTGTTTAATAAAGGGAGAAAAGTAGAGAACAGCTTTATCAGTGGATAAGTATTGTGAAAAGTGCACTTGATTTAGCACCCTGTCAGACCTTGTGATAAAGGCCTTTTAGCACGAACGGGAAATCGGCTTTGAATGTAAACAGCCAGCAATGGCTGTTTACATACAAGCGTTCAGACGTCTGTAGAGACGCCCAATCGCTTGTAATATGCGATGTGCCCGGATCAAACTACAGTGTAGACAAGCTGCGGTGCGGTGCTAAGTGGAAGGTTGTGATCTTTTCGCTTCGCCTGCAGTGTGTCACAGCCTTGAGAGGGAAAAGGAGTGAAGTCTGTCTTAATGCCACCCTTCCCTCATGAGAGTGACAGTTTCAAGTCCCCTCACTGTATCTGTGTAGTGTAAGGTAAAGTTCAGTAAGGTCATGTGACCTTAGGGCTTGTTGTTGAAGGCTCAGTCTCCCTCAGAAACAGGCCCACCAAATTAAGCTTGAAGGATGTCTGGGGAGCATTTTTTAGCGGCAGATGCAGTGAACATTGCACTCCACACATAACAGTCTGTAAGACCATTTCGCCACCATGGTCCGCCGTTTATAATGCATTAATAAATGCTGCTGGTGTGTTTGCACACACACAGTGCTGATGCACCTATCTCGGGACAGCAGGCTTTTTTCAGGGATGCCAAACATTCTAATTTCCAGCATGTGTCAGAGTGCCCACTTACATTGCTTGGCTCCATCAGAGTGCCCCTTTAGAATGTTTAACCCCATCACTGCCTCGCATTGTGGC
>NW_017307741.1:408113-410264 GCF_000935625.1 Nanorana parkeri
CAGAAACAGGCCCACCAAATTAAGTTTGAAGGATGTCTGGGGAGCATGTTTTACAGGCAGATGCAGTGAACATTGCACTCCACACATAACAGTCTGTAAGACCATTTCGCCACCATGGTCCGCCGTTTATAATGCATTAATAAATGCTGCTGGTGTGTTTGCACACACACAGTGCTGATGCACCTATCTCGGGACAGCAGGCTTTTTTCAGGGATGCCAAACATTCTAATTTCCAGCATGTTTCAGAGTGCCCACTTAGATTGCTTGGCTCATCATAGTGCCCCTTCAGAATGTTTAACTCCATCACTGCCTCACATTGTGGCCGCCTCTGGTAGTTTGATTCATGTTTTTGTACTAGTACATGCTGAACAAATCGGAACATGTAAATCCTGCTTTTTAGCAATTTTCATCATTTTAACAGAGAAATAACTGTTGCCCTTTGCTATAGAGGTGCTTTTTAATATTGTTATTGGGTGGTTTGGCAGAGTAAACTATGATCCTGTCAGGAGGATTGCAGATTATCACAAAGGATGTCATTGTGCAGCTCAGAATACATTCCCCACATTGCTTTCTCTACTGATCACCGTGACGACTTATCTCAGCCTTTCACAGCTGTTTCGTGAAAAAACTTGTGATAAGTTTTCTTTTCGCAGGTTATTAAACAGCCTCTTTGCAGCCGAGAAAAACAAAGAGATCTGCTGAGTAAAGTTAACTCGTGATAAAGCTAGTTTTATCACGGTTTATTAAACGTACACCAAAATGTGTGGAGATTCCAATACAGTTATGCACCCTAGTCTAGATAGATCAACAATTAACGACCCGTCCTCTGACAACTCCAAAGCCTTTTGCACACTCCTTTCACAACACTCGCTGGTAGATTGCTGGAGAGAGATGAACCCCACCTCCAGAGAATACACGTTTTATTCCAACCCACATGACTCATTCTCCAGGATCGATCACTTTTTTGTATTGCACCCAACTCTCCCTACAGTGGTCAATTCCAATATTATCCCATTCCCCTGGACTGACCATCATGGAGTGACCCTTTCGGTGTCCTCCCTCTGGTCTCAACATACTGATCGCTCCTGGACCTTGAATGATTTCCTCCTCACAGACAGTTAACTGTTAACACTGTTAACTGTTAACCATTGAAAAAGCATTACAAGACTATATCTGGCACAATAAAACTCCAGAAGTCTCTTCCATAACGCTCTGGGAAGCACACAAACCAGTCCTTCGTGGTACTTGTATACGAATAGCATCCACCATAAAGAAACAGAAAACGTCCCTCTTATTAGATCTTGAGGCTAAATTCAATGACGCCTCCAGATCCTTTAGTAGCACCCCACACCACTTAACAAATCCCTGGCAGAAAAAGCTTGCCCGGAGACTGCGCAAAATTGACCTGCATCAAAAACCACTTCGCCTACGCCTCTCAGATAACTCCTTGTCCAGCAACCCACACAAAATTGTTCACAAATTCTCCAAACACCTATCCACGCTTTACAACTCTACTACTCCGTTCGATCCCTCTGTAGCCTCAGGACTGTTTTCTGGTGTTTCACTGCCAGAAATGCCAGAACATATTCGCATTGCCCTAGACGCCCCCATAACTAATCAAGAAGTAATAGCCGCTATAAAAACCCTCAAACTACATAAGAGACCTGGACCTGACGGCTTTACCGCCACTTATTACAAAAAATACTCAGACGTTTTAGCGCCACTATTGACGCAGCCTTTAACGATGTTCGCAATGGATCCAAATTCAGAACAGAATCCCTCGCAGCCACTATATGTATGATCCCGAAGCCAGACACTGATGGAACTCACTGGGCTAACTTCAGGCCAATCTCTCTTCTAAATATTGATGTTAAATTATTGGCCAAAACACTGGCCACAAGGCTCAACTCAATCATCACCAACCTTATCCATAAGGATCAGGTCGGTTTCATCCCCCGGCGTCAGTCCGGTGATAATGTTCGCAGAGCCTGTCTCCTAATTGAAAAAGCAAACCAACATGGTATTCCATTTATGCTGTTATCCTTGGACATGCAAAAGGAGTTCGATTCCCTCTCGTGGCAATACCTACTTTACATACTTTGTGCCGCCTCAACGGGGCATAGAATATGAGATGCATAGCCTCAGTTAATA
>NW_017307742.1:0-27636 GCF_000935625.1 Nanorana parkeri
TGTGGCGTGTTTGTGAGGTTAGTAAATCAACCCCATAGTGTTCATCCACTTGCTGAGCTTGCCTCCACTCTGATTAGCCTTACTATAATTTTTTTGTCTGGTAAGGTTCCTGCTAGCTATAAGTCATTTTTGGGGTATTTATAATGTTCGGGTGATTCAGTACCTCTCAGAGTAAAAAAAGATCCAAAACATCAATTTAAAAAAGAAAATAAAAAAGAAAATGCACTCCATCCAGTTTGGGTCTTATCAGGTATACTGTCATTGACCTTCATGTGTGGAGCCATTTTGCACATGACAGAGTATTTTATTGTAAGGTGAAATAGAATTAAACAACAAAACAATTTAAAAAAAAATCTTATTTTACAGTGATAGTTAGTAACATATGGAGTGTACATATATTGATAGATTACTCTTAAATAAATATTTTTGTTCATTTGATATTGTAAATAGAATGCTTTTAATAGACTTTGTGTTGATTTTTCATTGGCAATATAAACACTCTTTGTACATTGTAATGTGCATAGTTATTATAAGACCAAGGAATTAAAATGTGAATAACATAATCGTGTTTGGTATCCCTGTAATCAGCACATACAGGATAATTTATATAGAATTGTATAAAATTGTATCTGGTCAGCAACAACTATGTGTAAATGTGTGTAGGAAAAATGTAAAGGAAATTGCTTATGCTACCAAAAGAAAAACATTTATGTCTCCAGAATCAGTTTAATTTTCTGTGTTATTTAAAAAATGCTTATAGGTTATTAAAAGTTGAATTTAAGCACTGCAAGATGGCAAAATCTGCTCTGGTCACCAAGGTTTTTAAACAGCCCTGGATATTGGGGGTTTTATCTTAATAGAATGGACTGTTCCTCAGGTTCCCCTATTTAACATAGGTTTCTTTAAAAAAAAATTCAGTTTAAAGGAGAATTATGAGGTGAGTGAGTTTCACTCGGCCTCATAATCTGAGCCGACCTGTGACAATGAAACTGTCACAGGTTGGCTCAGTAGATTGGGAAGTGATCGAACACATACAGGCGCTTGCTCACTCCTGATCTATCCCTGCATAGAGCCGTGACTGTCACTCACGGTTCCCTGCAGGGATTCCCCCTTCCCCTGTCCGATCCTTCAGCAGTGACTGGCAGAACGGACGGGGGAGGGGGCAGGTACAGCTGGCTCTGCCTCTAGATAGGCAGAGCCAGCTGTCACTCATGCAGCTGGGTGGATCCAGACAGAATTGTCAGAATTCGTCCCAGCTGCGGTGTCTCAGTATACCGTGAGCTGTAGCTCTCGGTATACTGAGCTTTGGGTGATGGGAGGACGCTAGTTTGTGTCCTCCCGTTACCCTTATGAGAACTATGGGGAAAAGCCCTAACCCCATAGTTCTCCTTTAAGTGAATCTCTAGTCTTGTCAAATGTCTTAATCTATTAATTAGTTTTAGGTAAATAAAACAAATGTTTGTTACGTGTGTAATTATCTCCCTTCATTTAAGTATATTTAAACTCTTGTATATTAATACTTCATAATGTATCTTGCAACAAGCATATACAGCAGTCAATATTATTCTTCATTAGCTCTTCACCAAGCTGACTACAATGAAGTGATTAGCAACAATATTCTGTTTATTTGCTATTATTCATGTTTAGTCAAAACACACAGGTAAATGCAAGGTATGGGCCAGGCATGAGAAGAAATATGGAGAAGACCTAAAATGAGCAGGCAACACTGGAGTATATTATTAAAAATGCCAGCATGCTTTGCAAAAAAGTGTCTTGGAAGCACTTGGTATTAAATCTTACATTGTTTATCAGTATTCAAAAAGATACATTGTGGATTCCAAAACATCTGCATCATGCTTTGGATCAACATCATATGATACTTATTCCTACACATATTATTTTATATTTTGTGTATTCGGTTAACTTCAACCTTTTTTTATTAACAACCTACAGATCCCACCTCCCTAATGTGTATACCTTTATATTTACCAACACTACATCTCAACTGTCATGCAGTTACACAATTAACCAGTGTATCTAGATCATTTTGTAAGTAAGGTTTGTGCCATCTGCACACTCATAGAAGGGGTTGTTTTATCCCCAAGCTCTATAGTCCTAGTTATAAAGCAGTAAATGTGACATTCACTAAACATTCAGTGCAGGCAAATCTTTCAGGGTGCATTTGTTTTAAATTACAGTCATTAATTCACCTGAAGTGAATATTTGGTTAATGTCACATTCACTTATTTATTAACATGCCGTTATGTAATTTATAAACCATTTGTTATAAACAAGTTAAAAAGAAATAGTACAAAACTGAACCCCTCCCATAACTCTAGACCATTAAAAGAAAATTAATTACAACTTTCTGAATGTGTTTTCTCAGCATTACAACATTTAGTGCCTTCCTGTCAGTTTTCTCTTTGTTTGCAGACTGAATAGTTAAACCTATAGACCTTAACATATACAATACATTAGCCACCTGTGAATTATCATTTCAAATGCTTTAGCAAAGTCCTAATATACCACATCAACAATCACACCTTTTCCTAAGTGTCTGCTTATTTCCTAATAAAAAGTAGAATTGTTTGAATTCAGTATTTCATAAATGTTGACTTTTGCTTAGGATAATATTTTCTAGCACATACTCTTGTAGAACTGGACAAATTGCCTGGATGAGCTGAATTTTACATAGACATTCTGTTACTATCATGTGATCAGTATTTTAAATGTACAGTAGGTGTTTTCTTTTTTTAATACACAAATTGACTGAATCAAACATACTACCTTCTGAATCAGCGGCCTCTATCAATATAGAGGTAGCACTCAGTCCTGAAGAAGGCAGTGATTAAATTAGGTCCATCCCAGCCTGTCTAAGGTTCACAGTTCCATAACTGCCCTAAGGCTTGGCACACACCTTACAACCATCGCAAGACTGTTGTCTTGTGATGGTTGTAAGGTACTTAAAAAAACGTACGATCTGCCTATCTTGCATAGGCAGATCGTACTTGCAGTGATCGCAAGCCACGCCCCCTGAGGGGCGGGCTTCCGATGACCGCAATGCCGAACGGGCAGTGTGCGCTTGTGCACACCGGCCCGTACGGCTTTTATCATACGGGCATGCCACAAAAACCCGCCGAACATTGTCCATAAGTTTAAAGTCGTGCGACCTTACAGTAGTAGGGGTCGCACAGCTTCCACACACCTTGCGATAACCGTATGATCGCGGGATTTCACACGATTGTCGTACGATTAACGTAAGGTGTGTGGGGACCTTAAAGCACACACTGATCTATCAGGGGCATCCAATTAACTGAGTTCCATGTTCCTAATCATTTGCTTGCCAAAAAAGGAATTTGGGAACTTTGAGAGAGAGGGCTAGGGCACAGAACACCCTTGACCTCAAGACTCAAGAAAGAGGAAAAAAGTACTTATAGCCTTGTGAATTCAGCTCCTGACTGTAAGATACTAGATGTTGCAGCTAGCATTTTAATGAGGAGAGACAACCATACTTCAGGTCAGAACCAAGATTCTACTCAAGCTTCTCAGACTCACTATTCAGGCTGAAATTCCTCCAGGGATGGATAGGTGTATCAGACAAACCAAAGCATCCCTCAACCAGACAGGAGGCCTGAGGGAAGACTGACTTTCCAAGATCGCTTCCAAATATTTATACCTACTTCCACCCTGCACCACAGACAATAAAGCTCCCAGTGGTTGGCCAGGGAAGTATCAGCATTCCTAACTCTGATTAGTGCAGCCTCCCACACTATTACTAGAAGAGACATCAGAAAGCCAAACTATCAATTGGAATCAGACTGACCACCTCTAAATCTAAATAGCCACCCCAGCTTAGGGTGGGGTGGCTGCACAGAGATAAGCACAAAGATTATAATAATGCAAATGGTAAAAATAAAACGGTATGGTGTTGATTTACTAAAGACAAATAGGATGTTCACTTAAGGAACTTTTCCTTTATTTTGTAGGTCAACGTCTCTTAACCTCCCTGGCAGTCTGATTATTTTATTTATTTATTCATATTTTATTTATTTTTTCCTGTTTTGCTCTATCTTTTTTTTCGTTTTTTTTTTAACTTTTAAAATTCCTGCCGGTTCCATCCACCTGTGACGCGGACGCTTGCAAGGGACGGAACCCGGAAGACAGATGCTGGCAGCGGCCGGAGGACACAGCAGGGATCGTGCACAAGGTAAGAGATGCTACACTGTAATCCCGACTGTAGCTCGGGGTTACCGCTTATGGTACTGAAAATTAACCGCGAGTCATAATCACCCAATCATGTGCAACCAAAATGTTTTTATTTCTATTTTCCCTGCACATGATTGGGTATTCTTTGCAATGTGAAATTTTGCCACATTCACCAAGCTAAGTGAAACTTCCTCTGCAAAAGTGCTAATTGCCTTGCAAACTGAACAGACTATTTACCTTTATGATAGCAACTCCTGTATCTCATAATGTCTTCTTAACAGGTCACTGAACTACTTATCAAAATGAATATTTGATTTCTATCAGGGAATTGGCACCGATAGAGAAATGAGAGAAAAACCATCACTATAGTCCATTTACGTACAACTCCAATTCCTAAAAAGATGGGACAAGGTGTAAAATCTTAATAAAAACAAAATGCAATGATTTGCAAATCTCATAAACCCGTATTTTACTCACAATTGAAAATGGAAAACATATCAAATGTTTAAACTGAGAAAATTTTAAATTTTAAGAAAAAAAAGGTAATTTTGAAATTGATGGCAGCAAAACTTAGGGGTCTATTCACAAAGCTGATCGGCTGATCCGAATCCACACGAAGCAAGCCGATGTACGGCTCATTTCAGACCGATATACGGCTGAAATCAGCCGTACCAGCCTGAAGTGAATAGCCGAACAGTGTTCGGCTCACTTCACTTCTGATCGGTCATTCACTCGGCTGCCCTCGGCAGTTTGTGAATAGACCCCTTAATATCGCTGTAACTGTGGATAAATGAAGAGGAGGAATCTAGGAGACACTCAGGGAACTCTGCATTTGGACTTTGCAGTGTCTCAAAGTACCGGTCCGCGTGCCAACTCTGACCCACGAACTGGTACTATGTGGCCCGCAGCCAGCTGACAAGTCAGGCACACGGTCACAGACCTCATACCTGACTTGCGGGAGCAGCTACACACTCTGCATCTCTGTCGGATGCAGACCGCAGAGCTGCTCCTGTCAGCTCTGGCTCCCTTCGGCTGGAGCTATGACAGTTCTGAGCTCCAACCGAAAAAGGATGTATTAGTGAGGTCTGCAGCAGACCTCACTAATCACCCACTAGATCACTGGGATTGTGCCTCCTCCCTGCAAAGATGTGAAACAGGTGAGGGGGCTTGTGGGGAGGTGTATTTTTTTTTATGTGTGGGGGGGTTTATAAGCGGGAGTGTACTATTTTATGTGTGTGGGGGGCTTATAAAGGGGAGTGTATTATTTGATGTGTGTGGGGGGCTTATAAAGGGGAGTGTATTATTTGATGTGTGTGGGGGGCTTATAAAGGGGAGTGTATTATTTGATGTGTGTGGGGGGCTTATAAAGGGGAGTGTATTATTTGATGTGTGTGGGGGGCTTATAAAGGGGAGTGTATTATTTGATGTGTGTGGGGGGCTTATAAAGGGGAGTGTATTATTTGATGTGTGTGGGGGGCTTATAAAGGGGAGTGTATTATTTGATGTGTGTGGGGGGCTTATAAAGGGGAGTGTATTATTTTATGTGTGCGTGGGGATTTTATTATTATATTTGTGTGGGGGGGAATGTTGAGAAGTGTATTATTGTGTATTAGTGTATGTGCATATTAGGCTCCATTCACACCTATATTTCAGGTATGATTGGGGATTCGTGCATCAGGAACTTGCGTTTTCCTGCCGCAGGAATCCCTAATCTGCAGTTTACAAGCGGCAACTATCATAAGATAAGAATTATCATAAGAATATTTAAGAAGGTGTGATTTAGGGGCGGAGTTAAGGCTTGGGCAGGGTAGGGGTTAGGTGGGGCAACTAGTGGCGAGTAACTCTTAAGGCCAGGCTAGTAGCTCAGGACTTGAAATGTTGAGCCCTGAAATATGGGTTTATGAGATTTGCAGATCATTGCATTCTGTTTTTATGTAGATATTACAAAGCGTCCCAACTTTTTGGGAATTGGGGTTGTGGACAGGAAGTGGCTGCAGGTCGTCTGGTGAGTATAACTTTTTTCCCCGACCCAAACGAGCATTTAACCCTTGCAGTACAGACCCACAGCAAGGTTTAAGAAAAAACATTCTGGAGTTATTCTTTAAATTAACACAGAGATAAGGAAATGTTTATTAGTTTTGCTTTCTCTTCTCCAAAGACAGACTCTTTTATTTTTATACTGATTACTGATACTAAATTCTCTGTAGCAGTTACAATTGTTTCTGGGGCATAAAGTGAGGGGAAATCTCTTCCAAAAAACCCAGACAGCAGTAAAAATGTTACAGTGAATAAAGTCCTTTTCCACTTTATTCACAACTTAAAAAAAAATGTTGGTGTTACTTTTGCGTTTAACATTTTATGTGCAAATAGCATTAGAGCTATTAGCATAGAACTCCAGGATTTTTTTTAACCCTTGCAGTGGGGCTACCCCCACACTGCAATAGTTAGGTGCTCATTTGTGTCTAGTTTTAAAAAAAGGTAGACTCACACAGAGCTCTGAGCTAGCTGCTTCTTAGAGCAGTCCTTCCAAAGTCTCTCCCCTACTCTCCAGCAGTCTAAGGTCCTGTAATGACGCTGAAGATTCCAATGCTGCAGGGAGGGGGAGACAGGTTGGAGGAAGCACTGTGACAGCTGGCTGGCTCGGAGCTTCGGGTGAGTTTAATTTTGCTATTTTAGCATCCAGACACAAATGGGAACTTAGTGCAGTTAGCCCCATTGCAAGGGTTAACAAAAAAGATCCTGGAGTTTTTCTTTAGCTAATTTTCACTAGTACAGTTTTAAATGCATGCCATTCATGTAACTAAAGAATATTTTTGGATTAGCTGGTAACAGGCTGTTACAACACTTCAAACATGACTTTACACTACCACAATACATATGCATTCTAGTGTTGTTTACAGTAACCATATTAGCATTCTCTCTAATTTATAATGTTTGTACTGGCTGTATAACAAAAAACCCCAGTGAAAAAATATGTTGATTAGAATGAGCAGTACAAAGCACTCTATTTAATATAGTATGTTGACATGGATAGTAAAAAATGTATCACATTACTTTCTACTATTGCAGTTACAGAAGCATGCAATGCAAATGTCCAGATTAATACAGCTTTAACATATCTTCATTATGACCTCTGGAACCTCAAACCAATTTTTTTTTATCAAGCGACAAGTATAATATTATAACAATATCTTATTTATTAAGCTTTCAAAGGTACATATTTAAAAATAAAGGTTAACTAGACCAACACAAAAAGTAATATTAAAGCATCAAAATGTTCATTGTTAAGTTTTTTTTTTATTTTTCACAATTGCAAATAGAAGCTGCACAATAAAGAAATCATTATGTTTTTAAAGCTAAGAAATCTAATGCAAATGTTAAATCTATTTTCTGTCACAATATTCAGTACTATAAATGATTATAAGAGAATATCAATAGGTTTAGAAATAAATTGCAAGTTAAAACATTGAAAATCATTAAATATGCTGTCTAATGTCTCCATAATAGCACACAAGTGGCATACGAGGAGGAAACACAAGCTAAATAAGGAACTTAATTTTGCCTAAATATTTTATATTGTACTTGAACTTTTTCATTTTCACTGCTAGAGATTGCAGAATATTCTATGTGCCCAAGAGCCTATTTACACTTCTACATTTTAGAGGTAGTTCTCATGGCTAGACGTAATGCAAATCTAAAATATTGCTCATTGGAGTCAATGGCAGCATTCACAAAACTGTGCTGTGCTTCACTTAATTAAAAAAAGCACTGCATGCTGCAGATTTGGCATGGACAATCAGTAAGGGTTTCCACAAACATTTGGTAGTTAAAGGTTTATACCATGTAAGTTCCTATGGGTCCTTAGCAGGCTCCTCTGTGTTGCCTTGATCTCCCATTATCCCCATCCCATTACCAACATACCTGACATTTTCAACATTCAATCACCTGAGGTTGGGTTATGAGACAAAACCAAAACAGAAAAGCATTTCACTAACTTACATCATTATCATCACCAAAAGCATGTATCCAAGTTACACACAATGCATGTGTTAAATACCAGTGCTCACTATTAGCTTTCAATCATTTTTATTTCATATATTCAGGTTTTTTATATTTATTATATGTTTTCCACCACAAACTTTGCAAGTTGAAGTCTTCCAGTGTAATGATGGCCAAGTGATGTGGGCTGTAGCCCACAACCTGCATCTCTGTGGTTTCTGTACCAAAAAAACTTTACCCTGCTCTGGTAGTTAGGAACCCATTGTACCATAGAGTGTGCATTTGTGCCCTTTGTGCTTTTTTAATTTGGCTACCACTGATTTGCTAACTTCAATTTCCCTGGGTTGTGCAATTTTGAGTGCACCTCCCTTCCCATCTATTGCCCTTGCTTTGCTTCCAGTTTTACTCCTAGTCTTGGATTTTCTGGCCACGTAAACCAATGCACTGCAAGGAACATGCTATTTTGGATTGCAGTTTGTAACATTTATATTTACCATGCTATGCACATTGTGGATATTTGTAACAAAACTTTTCAGACTGAAAATATAAAATTAACATTTAATAGTAGATATTTATTTTAGTTCTTGTGGTCCTGCTATAGATCATTAATTATTTTATTTTTTTAAGTATTTTAAAGTTCTTTAAAAAGTACCCAAATTTAGGAGACAATTTCTACACTTGTGATTGATTATTCACAGAGGAAGAATATAATTAACCTTTGCTGTTCCTCCTCTGTTTTTATTAGATGAGTTTTGATATGTGAATCTTTTTTCACATGCATTGCATTTCCCTCTTGATAAATCACTTTCAATATAACTCTTAGCACTCTAATAGGCATGTGTAAAAGGCAGGATCTTTTCTAATGTGGAAGTGAACAATTTGCTGGGATGAGCTGATTTTCGCCTACTCATTGTGTTACTATTGTGATAATAATCTTTTAAATCTAACTGTTTCTTTTATATTCAGTATGGACAACTTGTCTTACAAATCACTAGCTTCCACATCTGCTGGATCTACTAATCAATATAAAGATAAGCACAAAAATCAAATGAAATGGCTTCTTTACAGGTCAGTGAACTGCTTATCAACAAGACGATTCCATCTTTATCAGTAGACGATAAACATATTTCATCAGAAATGTATGTCCAAATACTTTTTCAAAACTTAAGGGGTTATATTAGTAATATATTTAAAAGTTAGCTCAGCCCAGTGAAGCTGCTTTCACTTCAAATATTCAATTTTATATCATGAAATTAAAAAAACATTCTTGCATATGTTTTTATAATTGACATTAACACAGCTTCATTGAACATTCAGTTTTTTTATTAAATCAACTTCAATGAATTCTTTAGTATAGAAAATACAAAATGATCTTCAGTCTCTTAAAAAAAAAATCAGCTTAATCTGAGTACCAAACTCCTTGAACATAGGTTTGCTGAGTACCAAACTCCTTGAACATAGGTTTGCTGAGTACCAAAATTATCATATTAGAGCTAAAACCTACATTTAATTTACTTAAGTGAATTAATAAAGTGCAATATGTGTTAATAATTTCTAAACGCTTTAATGTTTCATCACTGATTCTTCCACTTTGGATCTCATGCAAAAAACTTACTACTGAAAACAGAAAAAGGCCCACAGAATTGGGACCGTTATTGATACTCAAAACAAAAAACAGAAAATGATATCATACTTACTAGTAATTTTGCTTTCCTGGTGCCTATCCATGACAGCATATCAAAGGTATGCTGCCATGGAGGCACCAGGAAATCCTTGTTACTATAGCAACATTTCCTGATGTTATTGGGAAGTTACATATTATTTCTAAGGCCATTAAAATAGCATAGGGGAAGATGGCCAAAATGGCTTAATTTTTCACAGCTGCTCGAAGTTCAAGTAGTATAAAAGAAAAGGTTGTCCTCTGAGGGTTGTTAAGTTTTACTTTATTGATAATTAAAATCAGATCTCATTAATTTATGTACTTTTTTAAAATTAATTATCACAATGTTCTCGTTAAAGGAGAACTATGGGGTCAGGGCTTTTCCCCATAGTTGTCCTAAGGGTAACGGGAGGACACAAACTAACGTCCTCCCGTCACCTAATGCTCAGTATACCACAAGCTACAGCTCCGCCCCCTCCCCCATCCGTTCTGCCAGTCAGCGCTGGAGGATCAGACAGGGGAGGGGGGAATCCCTGCAGGGAGCCGTGAGTGACAATCAAGGCTCTCTGCAGGGACAGGATCGAGAAGTGAGCGAGCAACGGCATGTGTTCGCTCACTTCCCAATCTATTGAGCCGACCTGTGACAGTTTCATTGTCACAGGTCGGCTAGAACTATGAGGCTGAGTGATTTTCACTCGCCTCATAGTTCTCCTTTAATTAATTTCTATTAACTTAAAATTTAGGAAATATTCATATCAAATTTAAATATAAATTTAAGAAATATACTTAAAAATCCAGGAATCTTTTGAATCTCAAGGGTCTGAAAGTCAATAGTGATTTACAATTAGAAGCCCACCACTATAGCAGAGAAAATAAAATGCTTAAAGCTTAATAAACACTAAAGCACAACCCCAAAACACTAAATCCGATGTCACAGTTCCTTGTACATTGATACAGCTCTGCGTTTTGCTCCCTGTCCGAGCTTCTTGGTTTCCTGTCAAACTGCCCTAAACCTAGGTGTTAAAAGGCTTGTGCACCTGCGCTTTAGCATTCAAGCAACGTGTCTCCACGCTAGTAGCCGGACCTCCCTGTTTTCTGTGGTGTTTGCGGTTTCTTGAGTATACTTTCTTTTCAGTGTCTTTGCTTGATCTTGTTTTCTCAGTGTTCCTTTCCTGCTGTGCTCTTGTACTCCCTCTGTTTTCTGTCCGTGTTCCCCTATGTTATATTGTGGCTGTGAGTGCTCTCCACTGCTTTCTTTCCTGCTCTGCCTTGTGTTTTGCCTCCTGCTCTTGCTTCCTGTGTGTTTTTCGCTTTGCACTATTCTGCACCTACCCCTTTTCTCCTTTTCTTACCCTCTCCTGTTCCTGTGTATCTCTGGTCCCTGTGTGTATACCTGTTGTGTGTTCCCTTCTGGTACCTTCCTTCCTGTTCCATGAGTTTTTCCTCAAGTGCCTATTTTCTACATACAGGTGAAACTCGAATAATTAGAATATCGTGCAAAAGTAATTGCAGTAAGTGCTGCAAAAGGGGCCCAAACCAAGTACTGAGTACATATGCATGCTTGTACTTTTCAGAGGTCCGATATTGTTCTATGTACAATCCTTGTTTTATTGATTGCATGTAATAATCTACTTTTTTGAGGTTGTGGATTTGGGGTTCTTGGGGTTTTCATGAGCTGTAAGCCATAATCATCACAATTATGACAAATCACGGCTTGAATTATCTTGCGTTGCATGTAATGAGTCTATCTCATATATTAGTTTCACCTTTTAAGTTGCATTAGTGAAATAAATGAACTTTGCACGATATTCTAATTATTCGAGTTTCACCTGTATGGTATCCTGTATGTCTTTTTGTCATGTACCTGGAGTGAGACTGGATGGCGGACTGGATGGCGGAGGTAGTGTCCCTTTTGTCCCGTGTCTACAAGCGGGATACCGAAGCAGGAGACAGATGCTTCAGTTCTCTGTTTTTGTGACACCCGACCCAAATCCTAAAACACGAAACCACGAACTCTATATTTATACTAGTGATGCACAGATACTTTTCGAGTACCAGTGCAGATACTTGGCATTTTCATGAGAATTACCAGGGTTGCAGAGGTTGCAGCTGGGACCTGGCTCTGGCACTCCACCACTGTCCTGAAATCATTAGTCTGTATTGTTTTAGAAAAACTGTCACATGACAATAAACAAAAATGTATCCGTACTCGTACTTGCAAGTACTCGGCAAGTACCAGTACTCGTACTTGCAAAACTGGTATCGGTGCATCCCTTTATTTATATTTATAAAAACAAAATCGTACATTAAAACAGAGATGTACAAATCCCAAGAGGTCTGTGTGCTCATTAAAATGTTTTGAATTTTTCTCTAGTGTAGTCTTGGAGCTCAAAAGTATCGGTACATGTACTTGTACCTGTACCGAGTACTGTACTTGGTATCTGTGCAACCCTAATTTATACATTTTCTTTTCAAACCTGATTGAAAGTAAAAAAGAAATCTAGAAATGTGAAATAAAAGAAAGGAAGATAAAACCCTATTAAATGCACAAAAAATAGAAAACTGCAAGGGGGGGAGGGGGAGGGGGGTTGAGGAGGTAGCACCACACAAAAAAGGTAGTCCTAAAATGGACCGCTGTGTCTATGTCTTGTGAGCACGGAAGTTGGTACGCAAAAATATGGAATATTGACTCGCTGCATTTCACAGTTATGTAACATAATACAGCACAGTGAACATAGGAGGGTACAGAATATCTAGCCCACCATACTACAATTTCCTGTAATAATGCAGCACAATAAAGCACCTTATAATAATGTATATAACACAAGTTAGCAGCATTGTACATCAGCAACTATCAACTCTTTCTGCTGTCCCTATCTACTCCAGGTCTCCACACACACTGGCACTGACTTTTATAGAGAGGGGGCTGGCACATAAGAACATTTACATTATTGACCCTTTTAAGCCTTCTAAGTCTTCTGACCACTATTTAAAGACCAGAAAGTACATGATTGGTAATTGGTTGCTATAGCAGCTAATGGCTGCATTAGTGTACAATTTTTCCAACCTGATAATGATTTAAGTACAGGTCAAACTCATTGTCAACCTGAACCCTAAGCTCTGCTCACAACACTTTCCTCTATTCCATTCAGTTTTCCTTAAACCGAAAGGTTAGGCGATGATCTTAGAAATGTAATTTTTGCTCACAGTGGCAGTTCAGCTATTATAATGCATGCAAGCTGTATGGAGGAAGAGTTGCACATGTTGGCATCTTTGTCTTGGGTGCCAGATGTCCTTGTCCCAGCACTGGATCAATGTTAGTCTTAAAATAACGATGCCAAGGCTATTTGCAAATGGTGTTTTTACAGTTAAGGCTGGTTGTACATGTATAGCTCTCAGGCATCACAGACTGGTACAAGATATGTTTTAGTACATTCCAACATCTTCCCACAAAGATGCACACACCCTTAACATCTTACAGGAGAAATTGTTGTAGAAACCATAATACAGTACATAAGCCTTATTAGTAGATCTAAATACTAGTACTAATGCATTTCAGGCTTGCAATTTTTGCCTAATATAAACATATTCATTGCCCCCTAGGACATACCAGGTGGTACTGCTGTTTACAGTCATGCATTGAGAAATTTATAATTTTCTCACATCATAGCCATGTAAAGACAATGCTTTAAATTTGGCCTTAGTAAATTTTAAGTATGTTACCATATGAAGCACAGACTATTTCTTTAAGTTGCACGGGTTAATACATCATTAGTTGTATAGTTACATTATATTGACTCAAAGATAACTCATTTTGAATGTACATTTAAGTTGCAGTGGTTAATACATTGGCAGTTGTATAGGTACATTGCATTGTCATGCACTTTATTGTGGCCCTGAGTTGTATTTAAAATGAATATACTTACATAAATTGCACTGTGTAGTAAATGCCTGCTTACATTTGTCTTTTTTTTGTCTCCGTGCCTTCTGATGCATGGTTTGAATGAATAAAATGTGAATATTTGGCTAGTTAGCAGGATGATGAAGCATTTCTTAGGCGAGAGCCTGCTCTTGTTTAATCTATATACCACACTATGAATTACACACAATGGAGTTTTAGACAGCAGACAAGCCTTCATATGTTACTGTATTACAATATTTTATACAATGATTATTAGTTCCTAAAACAAAACAAAGAAACATAACTAATTTGAAATATGTTAGGAATGTTTGGGAATGCACATAAATAACTGTATTTTTGCATTTACATAAATCTGATTGTTATGATAAATATAGACCACTCTCTTGATATTTAGCATATTTCTCCTCAAAATAAAAACATAAATTGCAGTTATTTTCATTGTTCATTCTCCATGGGGATGGCAAGAAAATGCACTTAGCAGCTCAGTGGCCTGTATCAGCATTCATTATCTTTTTGGCAAAACTATTTTTCCGTTCATTAAAACCGTTCAAAAGAAAGCCTGTGTAATGTGGCAAGGCGTGACATACACCAGTCCGCAATCTAAATGTAGAGATAATAAGTAAATGAAATGAAATGTCATTGTACATCTTAGAGTACATGGAAATCATGCCCAGAAAACAATGTTGCATTTCTAAAAAGCTCATATGATGAAACGCTATACTGTGAAAATGATCTGCTCTTGAAGTTTCCCCATTAACTACTGCTTCATTAAAACAGGATGTTACAGAAGCAAGTGGGTAAGTGTAAGTGGTGATAGAACATAGGATGCATTTCACCTAAATGGGCTTAGCTGTAGTATGAAGAGCTTTGCTCCTGGAGCAGCATGTTGTGTACAATATAGGTAAACCTTCAAATTGATATGTTCCATGGGTCATGCATTCATTCACTGTAGGTATGTTTGCTACTAATGTTATGTAAAGGAAACCTACCTATGATGTTGTAATGCACGCTTTATTATGAAAATAATCTTATATGTGGAATGTTTAAAGACGAACTCCAGGAAAACTTTTTCTTAACTCTTGCAGTGGGCTACTCCCGCACTGTAAGGGTTAACTGCTCAGTTCTAGGTTCAAACCATGTTTCATGTTAAACCCTAAATATGGGTGTAACATGAGGCATGGTCAGAAAGGTAAACTAAGCCTTTAAGAGCTTTCTCCAAGTTTTCTAACTACTGTAAAAGTACAATTCATGCATAATGTCCTAAGATGGCAATTTAGATTTACCCAAGCAAGATATTAAATATATAATGTATGACATACCAACTAAAATAGTGCAATACTACAACATATCTTACTAAGGGGGGCCTATCAAAAAATCAGTACTATATTTACAATTCTTTATAGTCAGCTCTTTATGGCTCATAAATAAAGCCTAACAGTTGCAACAGAAGATTATACAGCAGCAAACAGGTTAAATAAGCTCTGGCATAACATAAAAAAGTCCTCTTTTTTTAATCAACCAATTTACAATAAATACAGTACATTTTACTATATGACAGTTACAAAAAAAACATACTTGTATGTGTATGGAGTATTGCAATACCTTCACTCCCAAAGTTTTCCTTGCCTTACTGTTATCCTGCACCTCCAGGATTCCAGGTTTTTACAGCCGGCTGCCTGGTGACATGAGAAGGGAACAGGGGAAAACATTTACAGGGTTATTCACCAAAGGGTGAAGAGTTTGGAGTAGGCAGGAGAAGTGAACAATCTAAGACAGGGGTGTCAAACTCAAATACACAGTGGGCCAAAATGTAAAAAAATGCTCCAAGTCCAAGGCCAGGCTGGTTCTATATCACACAGTATAATACCGTGGTCTAAACAGTATATCACACAGACAGAATCAAACACCGCACCAGCAGATTTTGGTTCAAGAGAGTATTAATCAATGATGTTCAGGAGTGCAGGGCGATAACGGGGCAGCTCTCACCAGGTTCAGAACAACCTCAGCACTGCAAGACAAGACACAGAGAGCGCCTCCATCGCATAAAACCTTTTTAATAAACAAATAAAATAATGGTATAAAGGTACTCACAAAGGACGAATAAAAACAGGCATAAAAGGGTCAGAACAAAAGGTGCATATCCACCGCTGTTCGTCTTCCCTGGTAGTGAAGTGGTTTACGCGTTTCAGGGGTCACGCCTCCTTCCTCAGAACCAATTGGGAGTGAGGAAGGAGGTGTGACCTCTGAAACGTGTAAACCACTTCACTTCCAGGGAAGACGAACAGCCGGTGGATATGCACCTTTCGTTCTGACCCTTTTATGCCTGTTTTTGTTAGTCCTTTGTGAGTACCTTTATACCATTATTTTTTTTAAGCTGTAGCTTGTTTCTTTTGTGCCCGAGGCAAGAACAGAAAATTGTGCCCCCGATGTTTTTTTGAGGTGGTCAGTGCAGGCTCTCTGTGGTCAGTGGGGGCTCTCTGTGCAGCTTCTGCGACCCTGGTAGTTCTGCCACTGGCATGAGTATCAATCACTGCGGGAGCGAGCTGTGGCATGTTGGCCTGCTGCATGCTGGGAGCTGTAGTCCAAGGAGGCAATGTCAGGGGCTTGGTGGTTAATGGGGCTCCCTTCCTCCTGTCAGTGTCCCCCAAGTGGCGGAACTAATAGAGTCACAGCTGTGACTGGGCCCTGGAGTTCCACCACTTGGGTGGGCCTAGACAAGAGGAAGAGGGCCCCATTAACCACTAAGGCACTGACATTGCCTCCTGGGACTACAGCTCCCAGCAGGCTGATGCTCCACAGCTCCTTCCCACAGTGGCTGATATTGGGCGTAGTACTAAGCCTGTGACACACAGCATGCATAGCAGTGCAGAGTGAAGCAAAGCTGTCAGGAGCTTTGCCTGCAGTGTGTGAGCTGCAGTCAGATGAAAGACTGCATCTTCAGCCAATTGGCTCCGCGCAACAACCGAATGGCCTTCGCATCTTGACGCACAGGTTTATACACACGAGCTGATTGGCTGAAGATGAAATTTTTCATCTCGGCACGCTCAGCTATGCGCGCTCTTGCAAGCTGACGTGCCAGAGAAAATTACATTGTCCTTAGTGGTGAGACAAGTTGTTTTACATGCTAGTTTGTGAGTGTGCCATGATGCCTTTCTACTGTTCTACAGAGAAAATTACATGACACACTGCACACGAAGGCAGTGCTTGAGCCTGAGGGCCCAGTCACACCATAAAGAGTGCGTTCCAGTTCGTTCGGCCTCTGGAACGCACTAGAACGCAACCCGGCCAGGTCACTTTGTTTTGGGGCAGGAGGGGGCGTGGTGGAGCATTGAAGTCAATGGCACCACAGCCACACACCCCGCCCACAGTGTGATTGCCGGCACCCGAATGCGTGGCACGTTAGTTCTGCGTTCTGGTTCAGTGTGATCTGCAAAAAGTAGTGCATGCAGCATTTTTGCAGATAGCACTGGACCGGAACGCATGCACAAATGTGCCATGCGTTCGGATGCCAGCTATCCCGCTGCGGGTGGAGGGCGTGGCTGCAGTGCTATTGATTTCAATGCGTTGCCACGCCCCCTCCCGCCCTACAACAAACTGAGCCGGCTGGGTTATGTTCCTGTGCGTTCCAGAGGCCAAACGCATTGGAACACACTCTTTATGGTGTTACTGTAGGTGGGTTAGTTTGCGGGGGGGGGGAGGAGATATCAGGTCAGTGGGGCATCAGGAAAATCATCAATTAGAGATGTTTAAAAAAATATATTTTTTATCTCTATTATTTAAATTACAGTAAACAAAAAAAAAGTATTTTGGGGGAATGTTCCATGGGGACATTATGGAGTCCATACTGTCCCCATTGAGCATCCCCCCACATAATTTTTTACTATAATTTAAATAGAGATCAAACTATTAGATTACATATTAGTGTGGAGGCAGGAGGTACACAGGTGTCACAGATATTACTATCAGTATATCACTCCCCTTCATCTCCATCACTTCTACAGTACAGAAGAAGTGATGGAGAAGAAGGGGAGTGATATGTTGACTGACTGACAGTGTCACAGCACAGTACCTGCAAGCTGCAGCTCTCTGTCGTCCTGATTCAGGGAGCACCTCACGTCATCGGGACTGGACCTTGGGACCCCCCTCAGTGACCTCGCGGCCACACCTCCCTTGTTGCGCTCTGCCGCTGCCAGGATGCCTGCTGGGTAATGCAGTACTCTAGAGGTCATCAGAAATGTCTTTGTAAAATTTCTTGTACAACATCTGTGACTTGAGTTTTACCTGTGACATAAGCAATTATAGCTTATTTGATAGAACATGAAGCAGTGTTGAAGATGGAAGGTAAACTCAGGGCTTGTTCACACCAAATGCAGACCAGATCTGCATAAGCTTCTGCACACGCAGTGCAGTGGGTCGTGCCACGTTTTTGCCGTGTTTTTGCCGTGTTTTTGCCGCGTTTCTGGTAAACAAAAACATTGTTTTTTTAGTTTAGAATGGGCTTTTAGTGCATTCCAGGGCGTTTGCATGCATTTTTGATGCGTTTGCATGTGTTCCAGAGTGTTCCAGAGCAGGTAAAATAGGGCTTGCTGCAGTTTTTTTACATGCTCTGGAACTGAACGATGCGGTGTGAACTAGAGCCCAAAATACCATTGGAATACATTGGACGCAGTTTTGATCCTGTCTGTAACTGCTCTGCTCCTGGAATGCACTTGGTGTGAACAAGGCCTCAATCTAAGTAGTTTGAATCCTCATATGCGAGCAGGTAGGCCTAAAAGTGTATATTGATTAACATTATCCCTGAAAATATTCTAGAATGGTTTATATTAGTTTCAGTGTATCACTGTACAGAAATTGTATCTCTGGCCCATTCGGGAAGATGGGCCAGAAATTGCTGAAAATGTAATAAAACATTTTTGAAAAAAACAAAACTATTTGTAATGTCAAATATATATTTTTTCCCAGAAAAAACTATTTTTTTTAGAAGACTTTTATGATTTGTATCTGTTCTCTGTTTCACGTTCTTCTTTCTGCCATGAAGCACTCAATACATATTTTTGGGTTTTGCACCTCTGCTTTATGCTTAGTTTGTAATTGTTTCTTTTCATATTATTTGTGAGGGAGTATAAAGTACACACAACAACCTTGCACACTGTAAATATATATTTAAGTGCCAATATTCATATTGATAAAAGTTTGCTATGGCTGAGGTATGATCAAGTTTAGGAAGGTAACTGGTAAAGCAAGAGTGCAATTCTCTACCAGATTTTATTGACACCAAATGTAGAAAATTATGCATTAAAATTTTTGCACAACATGTATGTGAGGAGCTAGGCACAGGGTTAACCACTCCCATTCTGTCTATTGGTGGGTTGAGCACACTCATGTTATTGGAGTGCGGCTAACTTGTTTGTTAATTTTTAGAAGGAGATTTGCAATGCGGCCTCTATTCTCAGTACAGGTCTCCTAAGTTTAGTTCTTTGAAGGTTAAAATGTTGTTGAAAGTGTAATGCTTAATGTTTGCTCCCCCATCTGTTCCACCAGTCAGCGCTGGCGGATCAGAGCGGGGAGGGGGGAAACCAGCCCCTCACCTGCCACGGCAGAGAGCCATGACAGGATCGAGAGGTGAGCGAATGCCGGTATGTGTTCGCTCACCTCCCGATCTACTGAGCCGACCTGTGACAGTCTCATTGTCACAGGTCGGCTAGAACTATGAGGTGAGTGAAAAGCACTCATCTCATAGTTCTCCTTTAATGTCCACAAGCCATACTGCTTGAATGTTAAAGTGATCCTGTCACTCTACAAAGACACTTCTATCAAGCCATAGCTGTTAAATGAGACAGAACATACTCATTTCCTGCTGCCTTTGTCACCATGCTCCTCAGGAATGCTGATTAATATTTTGCAGATGCCCGCACTGAAATTAACACTGCTCTCCCATAGTTCTGCATAGTAATCTCCCATAGTAATGCAAAGTTAGGGCAGAACAAGCTGAAGGTAGGGCAGGTGTGCCTTTTTTCCCCCAAAGTGGCTGATCAATACAGTCACACAAGGCACATTCAGCAGTTAATTGGTGGACAAAACCTTCTCCAAGGAATAGAGTGGCCAGTTATCTCCTGCGTGAAAAAGAACTCTCCCAGCTGTAATTTTTTGTTTATTCCCCTCCCATAGACTTTTATAGGAGTCAAGGTAAAAATTCAGATTTTCCTAATTTTAAAAACATTTTGATAAACTGGCCGTTGGTTAAACCTGTGCACATTTTCTCATCTCCAGTGATCTTTTTGAGAGGTAATAAATACCAGAAAACATTACACTTAAACATTACTTAGGATACATACAGGTAACATTAAAACACATCTCATTCTAAGTCCACTTCAAGCTAATTTGTAAAAGTTCTTTATTACCAATCTCTTGCATTGCAATTATATCGTCTTTTTGTATTCTCTAAAGAAAGCTAAAAACTGTGTCACAAATGTAATATTACAAAACACAAAAACATCCCCAGCGCACCTGCCAGCTAGCCTGGGACGCACTGGGGGCCCAGCAACCAAAAATGCACGCTGGGACCCCCAGTGCGCCCTCACACTTGGAGACTCAAATAAATAGAGTTAGGACCAACTGTAGAGGTGCCTTGATGGTGGCAGTGTGGCTTCTACATATTTTTGGCCAAAAGTTTGTGCAACTAAAACCTCTGTTTTTAACGCATACGGTTGACAGGGTAATTTCGTTTTGTTACAGGATAGCTGACAGGTGTGCTGGGGATCTTTTTGTGTTTTGTATTGTTGTAAGCCTTCCCATGTGCGCCCTGCTATAAAGGCTGGTTATTGATTAATGCAGTTGCCATCTTTTTTCACAAATGTAATATATCTACTTTAATATATTCTGCAGTAAACTATATGTATATTCTGAGATCGCTGATTTTCCAAGGGCAGAAGGCAAAGCTAGATATCCAAACAGATCATGATCTAGGTAAACTTCTTTCTTTCCTTTCTTTCTTCTGCCCTTTCTCAAAATGTAACTCACTGAAAACCCACAGTGTATCAGAATTAATGTCACTGGTTTATTTATGTGCTGCAGAACACTGTGTAGCATGACTAAAGTTAGTTAATTCATGCAATTAGCACTGAACACCAGATGCTTGGAGATAGTGGTCACACTTTAAAATGTAAAAAATAGAAAAAGGAAACAGGAAAAAAAACTACTGACATATTGGTAGATCTGAAAATACATATTAGATACATTTGGAGAAAATACACAGGTTCATCAAGTCCAACTCTGTCCAACCAACAGGTAGTCTGTTGACTTGCAAGTTTACCTTCTGCTCCGTTGCATTGCAATGTGTTTTTCAATCGATGCTATCGGAAGGGCATTGATGCTAAATGGGTGGGAATGGAGCTAGTTCACACCGGATCTGTAGCATTACTTTTCACTGAAAAAAGTTGTGCATGTTCTACTTTTTTTTTTCCAGTGCAACGCAACATAATGCACTGCAATATGATGCAACACAACATAAAGCAATGGTGCAGTGTGAGCTAGCATCATTGACACCCATTCATTTTTTATTGCCCTTCCATTAGTATAAAAAAAAAAAGTATCACACAACGGATTGCAGCAAAATGCATCCAGTGTGAATGGGCTCTTAATCTCCTTTCCTCCAACCTTAAATTGTGTCCACATTTCCATTTCCACTTTAGGGACCTACATTTATTCAAGTTATCACCCTTACAGTCATCATTGATTAATTCATAAATAGCGATCATGTTTCCTTTTAAGGGCCTCCACTTTCAATTATTTTAGATTACTTAGGAAGTTATTCACTAAAGAGCCAAAGCATCCAGCCGTATTTTCGGCTGATCCTTCAGCTCTCTTCAGCCACCTCTGCCTTTCGGTTCAGTTGAACCAAAAGACTGCTGTACGGGCTATTCACAATACCCCGTACAGCAGCCGAAGTCGGCTGAGTGGCTCAGCCGAGCTAAAGGCATATGCTTCGGCTCGACTGAGCCATAGTGACAGCCGAAGCGGGGCAAATGGCCTGCTGAAGGCTCGGCCGTTCACCCCACAAATGACAGCTGGGCAGAGCCAGCTGTGATCTCAAGGCTCGCTCCACCCAGTTGTAATGACAGATCAGCGTCCCCAAATGACCTGGGGACGCTGATCTGTCATTAAACAACAACTGGGCTCCGGACAGTTGTTATTCATTGGCCGGGACCTGCTAGAAGACTCTAGCAGGTGCCAGACAATAGGAAACAGTTGGGCAGAGCTAGCTGTCACCACTAGCTCTGCCCAATTGTTCTTTTTTTTCTTTAAAATATCTTTATTTTTTAATTTTACTATTTGTTTACATTTTTAAAATACATTTTCTACTTGTTTTTTTCCTTTTTCTTCACTTATTTTCTATTCAGCTCAGTACCACGGAGGTACCGAGCAGAATAGTGAGCTGCCGATGAGCTCCAGATGTTGGATCGGCTTAGTCAAAGTCCTTCTGCACTTTGCAGAGCATGTTCGGCTGACCGAAGGCGGCTGAAGGCAGCCGATGTACGGCTGATTTTAGCCGATCGGCAGAAATCAGCTGTACAAGCTAGAAGTGAATAGCTGAACAGCGTTCGGCTCACTTCACTTCGGCGGGGTTATTCACTCGGCTGCCTTCGGCAGCTTTGTGAATAACCCTGTTAATATTTGAGCTGAGGTACTTTAACCCCTTTCTTAACTTTGTTGTCATTTGCTGGATCCTTTCCAATTCTACGACAACCCTTCTATTGATTGGGGAGCAAAGCTGTACTGCATACTCAAAATAAGGTCAAACTAACATTTCAAATAAAGAATCCTTTTCAGGCATGAAAGTATTCTGCTTGCTTTGTTAGCAGCAGCCTGGTATTGCATGCTATTAAATCCTTATTGAATCTCCCAGTGTAAGCCCCTCCTAAAGAGTACCTTGTCTGCAATTTTTTAGCACACATATACATGCCTTTACTAGCAGTAGATATATGCAAAAATCTGCGAGGGTTTAAATACCCTTTAACTCTTAATTCTAACCTCATTGTCACTTATAAAAAAGTTAAACAGCATTAGTCCCAAAACAAAACCCTAGAGAATACAATTTGCAAACTTAGCCCACTCAGAGGTTGTCGTTTACAACTACTCTCTGAAGCCAGTCTGGAAGCTTTCTTTCCATGTACATTCACTTACCTCTACCCCAATAAATCTTAGGTTATAAATTAAGCTAATGTGTCAATTCCCTTTGCAAAATCTAGATAAATTATATTGACTGCCCTGCTGTTATCTAAGTTACTGCTCACTTCCTAAAGAACCTTAATATATTTGGTCTGACAAGAGTGGTCCTTCCTAAATCCATGTTGATTGTTAGTTATAATACTGTTTCCCCTAACACATTCTTCAGTAGAATCCCCTAATATTCACTTGAACACCTTGAAAACTATCTATTTTAAGATGACTGGTCTGTAGTTCCCTAGTATACGTATAGAAACTTTTTTAATATTGGGACCACATTTGCTTTACACCATAAAAGGGTTACATTCTCGCTTCCATGTCCTCTATATTCAACATAATTATGTTTAAACAATGACACAGAACCCGATGTCTGCTCTGTCAAATGGAACTTTCAGAAATTTACAAAAGCAGATCTGGTTTAGTCATGCATACCAATAAAGGTTTTCAGTTTAATTTACAGTAATGAAGGAGCCACCTTGAATGGTGTGAAAGATGCAGCTTGCTGATGTTCTGCATAGCAATAAGGGCATTTTCTAAATATAAAATGTCCATGCATTAATATTGCATGTGCAGATAAAATTATAATTAATGTTTACTGGTGGAATAAAACCACTGCGTGAAGTACTGTGTAAATAATTTGCAATTGTAAATACGAACATATTATTTATTATAAGTCTGTGTCGAGTAAGTACTCAGCTTGCTTCTATCATTGTGTGTGCACTTGAGAAATCAATAGCTGAATACTTTTTTTTTTATTAAGGAGACTGTATCATAGTGATAATGGATTACATAAAATTGAACATTAATCAAAGCTGATGCCTTCTAGAGACAGAAATGTTATAAGAACAACATAGATACTTATGTATGTTCCAACTGTATGGGCATTAAGATAATTTAGTTTGTTTAATTAAGAGATGGTGCAAGTAAAATTAAAACACATAACAAATAATAATCAGTGGCTGGTCTCTATTATCTAGAGAGAAATAGCAGATATGAAGCACCTACTTAATGTAGATGATATAGGCATTTGGCAGTAAGCCTGTGTAGTAAGTAAGCACACAGGAAACATTTTGTTTGTGGCAAGCGTTGTGCTACAGAGGTCTAAGGCAAAAGGTACAGTATAAACAAACTGTATGGATGAGGTTCAAGTTTGCTGCTACCATGGGTTCAAAGCAAACCCCATGTGTTTGAGCTATATAGTTTCGGTGAACTTATGTTGAAATTCACCAGTCTGAATTCTTTCTGAAAATAATGCACTGCCAGGCCTTTTAAGGCCAGATGGCTTAGAAAGGTCAATAATGGGGGATTTGTTATGTGCCAGCCTCTGAGCTATAAAGGGTGGGTCCCCTGCAAACATGTGTTGGAGTAGCTGGCATCCCTGCCCTGTCTTTTTTTGGTTGTTGTTTTATGCGTATTTTTGTTTATTGTTTTCTATTTCACAGTTATTAATTTTCTTTGTTTCCTGCTAGATGAACAAAAAATGGCTTGTGGTTTAGTGTTTATCGTTGATTATTTTTTGGGGAGGTATATTTTATTTTCTATTGCTAGACGCTTTGTTTTATTTCAGAGTGTGCAGCATTTTTTGCAGCATTTCACACCGTACGTAAAGTAGCGTGTGCCAATTATCCCTCCACTTGCCATAGCTGCCATAACACGTAGGCAATCCCCTTTATGAAAAAAAAATTTTTGGGACTTCCGGTTCCATCATCCTGTAGCAGCAGAGGTGGGACAGAGCTCCTGCAACTCTAGTAGCCTTTTCTATAAATACTCAGTCGTCATTCCCTTGGCAGACATCCTCATTATGTCTGTATCACCTCTATCCCACAATGGAGAGATTGTTGGCTAGATCTAGGATGCAGTCACACTCTCTGACAAGACCCGACAGGGGACAGACACTGAGAACTCTGCAAAGATGGCTGCCATGCTCTCCCAAGAGAACCCGCTCAGCCCCTCTCTGGCTTCCTCCACCAAGATATCTCAGTTGAGGGGTAATACTAAAAATTGGCTGAAGCCATGGGAACCATCCTGCACCCCACAATAGCGGAGGCCATGGAAAAAGCTGTACAAAAGGGCTTGCAGAAATTAACAAGAGATATCTCAGCACAAACCCAGTCTATAAAAGAAACTGAGCAGTGGGTCTCATGCTTAGAAGATGAACTCTTCTCTCATACAAGTTCTTAAAATTGCTGATTTAGAAAACCGATCCAGGAGGAGTAACCTAAGAATCATTGATTTACCTGAAATGTATAAGACCCAGGCCTTGTCCAAGATTTGTTCAAACCAAACTTCCCATATGTTAGGATTACAGACCCCCTAAATGGTGGAGAGAGCACACAGACTTGGAGAAGTGCAACCTGACTGAAAAGCTCCTAGACTGGTTTTAATAAAATACCTAAATTACTCTGACTAGCTGACCATTCCCCAATGCTTTTGATCACACAGGTCTTTGGAGATTGATGGACATAAACTACTCATATTTGCTGACTATTCAGCAAAGGTTACAAAAAAAATAATGTGGATTTGTTAAATACTTAATATGTAGATATGTGTTAGTAGAAAAAAATGTTAGGGTTTAATGTCACTTCCCTTATCTAACTCTGCAACAGACAAAATTCAAAGTAGCCAGAGAACCCCATTCACTCTATACATTCTCAATTTCATACCTCTTGTAGAAAAAAAATCATCAGAGAGCTGGATACATGGTGTGACCTTCCTCTCTTGCTATTTTGGAGATGACATATGTTTAAAATGTCTAGTTTTGCTGAATTTTTATATCCATTGCAAGCTATACCTGAACTCCTAAAACAAAGATTTAAATCACCTTAATCAAGTGATGGTATGCTTTATTTGGCTCCCAAAGGGTAAAGGGAGACATATAGTCCCATAACTTTTCAGGGTTTGAGGACAGAATATGACCTCTCTTCAAACCATTCCTTTTAGTTCCTCAAGCTTGTGGAAAGCATGTTAAAAACTCTCGCTCACTATTTTCATCTTCTTTCCTGGTCATTCTGTTAAAGATCAAAGGATACTCAATCTCAAATGTTAATCCACATTTACAGTCCCTTTACAACAATCCACCATAAAAAGACTAATATCAGAAAGTGGAGCAGATATTTTCATACCACAGATCTGTCAAATAAATTGTTACAGGGTTACACCATCATAGGATGGACCCTTGTCAATGAAACATGGTGTAAAACACAGTTTAAAATTCTTGACAGGTCATATGTTCCCTACATCTTCAACCATTTCCACAGGAACTTCTTCTTTATGCCTGAATTGTGGAGCTTACCAACCCACACTAACCCATTGCCTCTGGTCTTGCCTTAACATAATGTATTTTTGGAACCACATTATAAGCATAGACCAAATATAAGACAGCAAGCCCTTCTTGGGATCTTCTTTTTTTACTGTTTAGCTATGAATCACCTACAGAATATTCTAAGAGCAAATAATCAATCAAGAGGTCTGCCTGGCTACACATTTGCTTATTGACAGTCAGACATTTTCATTACACTTAATAGTATGCTAAAGGCCAACTTACCAACACCCCTAAGTTTGGACACTCAATTCCCTGGATGTGTTTTAACATATGTTGTTGTTAAGATTTTTATTGTTTCCTTATTTTCTGTAAGGCCCCCTATGCAAACACATAGGTCTGAGAATATACTTTTCCCTTATGGATAGTGTGCCTACCGGTATTCGGATGCCCCCTAGTACTTGAACTATGTACTCTGGCCATGGAAGTTGCTATGGACCTACAGGGAAAATGTAGTATAGGGCAGTGGAAGGTAAGAGCTAAAGTAGTAGAAAGAAGAATCCAGGAAACATAGGCAAAGGTCGGGGATAGCAACAGAAAAAGATTATCTTATAAACCTAGCTGAGGGTCAAAATAGGTAGCAGACAAGCGAGTACGCAGTAAATGTAGCCAAGGGTCAGTCCAGAATCAGAAATGCATGAGTGCCCTAGTTCAGCCAGGAAACACTATCATAAGCACTGAGGCACAGACTGATGATGTTCAATCTGGAGAAATGTCTTAATTTTTGCACACACATGATCAAATCTAAAATTCTTGGCTAAAAAAAAAAAAAACAACTTAAACCCCCAAACAATTATATATTTTCTGAAAGCAGAGGCCCTGTAGAATATAAAAATGCTAGTTGCAGCCGAGTGAATGACCGACCTGAAGTGAAGTGAGCCGAACACTGTTCGGCTATTCCCTTCAGGCTGCTACGGCTGATTTCAGCCGTACATTGGCTGAAATTAGCCGTACCTCGGCTTGCTTCACATGGCTTTGGGTCGGCCAAACATGCTCAGCATGTTCGGCCGACCCGAAGTGCAGAAGGAGTTCGACTCAGCCGATCCAATATCTGGATCGGCTGAGCCGAACATCCGGCAGGCTACTCACTGCTGTTTGGCATTTTCTTAAACATGGAGCGAAGTCAGAATAGAAAAAAAATAAAATTCCCATTGAAATACATTGCTACAGTACTATTGGCTATTTCAATTTGCAATAGCCAATAGTAAACTAGCATTGTACCCGCCCTCTGCTGATGGATCTGATGGAGAACTGCAGCAGAGGGCGGGTGCAATGCTAGTTTACTATTGGCTATTGCAAATTGAA